>NC_135134.1:9334458-9637489 GCF_051014445.1 Colletes latitarsis | reverse complement strand
GTTTCGGGTTTTTCACATACTTGTAGAACAGATCCTGGGTTTTTCTGGTTTGGATCACGTAGTAATGTGGTATCACACTGAAACAGTCCATTAAACCTGGTTTCGATCAATATTTTAGAGAATAACGTATGTTAGGACATGGTTAGGTCTGGGATTTGCCCTCATCAGGGTCCTACTTTCGCATTCCTCACATACTAGTTGTACAGATCCTGGGTTTTTTTCTGGCTTGGATCACGTAGTAATGTGGTACCACACGGAAACAGTCCATTACCCCTGGTTTCGATCAATATTTTAGAGGATAACGCATGTGATGTCTGAGATAGGTCTGGGATTTTCCCTCATCAGGCTCATAGTTTCGGGTTTTTCACATACTTGTTCAACAGATCCTGGGTTTTTCTGGTTTGTATCACGCAGTAATGTGGTACCACAATGAACCAGTGCATTAAACCTGGTTTCCATCAATATTTTAGAGGACAACGCAAGTTAGGTCTGGGATAGGTCTGGGATTTGCCCTCATCAGGGTCATACTTTCGCATTTTTCACATACTTGTTGAACAGATCCTGGGTTTTTCTGGTTTGGATCACGTAGTAATGTGGTGCCACACTGAAACAGTCCATTAAACCTAGTTTCAATGAATATTTTAGAGGATAACGCATGTTAGGTCTAGGTTAGGCCTGGGATTTGCCCTCATCAGGGTCATACTTTCGCGTTTTTCACATACATGTAGAACAGATCCTGGGTTTTTTCTGGATTAGATCACGTCGTAATGTGGTATCACACTGAAACATTCAATTAAACCTGGTTTCGATCAATATTTTAGGAGATAACGCATGTTATGTCTATGTTGGGCCTGGGATTTGCCTTTATCAGACACATACTTTCGCATTTTTCACATACTTGATGAACAGATCCTGGGTTTTTTCTGGTTTGGATCACGTAGTAATGTGGTACCACACTGAAACAGGCCATTAAACCTGGTTTCGATCAATATTTTAGAGAATAACGCATGTTAGGTCATGGTTAGGTCTGGGATTTGCCCTCATCAGGGTCATACTTTCGCATATTTCACATACTTGTTGAACAGATCCCGGGTTTTTCTGGTTTGTATCACGCAGTAATGTGGTACCACAATGAACCAGTGCATTAAACCTGGTTTCCATCAATATTTTAGAGGACAACGCAAGTTAGGTCTGGGATAGGTCTGGGATTTGCCCTCATCAGGGTCATACATTCGCATTTTTCACATACTTGTTGAACAGATCCTGGGTTTTTCTGGTTTGGATCACGTAGTAATGTGGTACCACACTGAAACAGTCCATTAAACCTAGTTTCAATGAATATTTTAGAGGATAACGCATGTTAGGTCTAGGTTAGGCCAGGGATTTGCCCTCATCAGGGTCATACTTTCGCGTTTTTCACATACTTGTTGAACAGATCCCTGGCTTATTCTGGTTTGGATCGTGTACTAATGTGGTACCACACTGAAACAGTCCATTAAACCTGGTTTCTATCAATATTTTAGAGGATAACGCATGTTATGTCTGGGATAGGTCTGGGATTTGCCCTCATCAGGCTCATAGTTTCGCGTTTTTCACATACTTGTTGAACAGATTCTGGGTTTTTTCTGGTTTGGATCACGTAGTAATGTGGTACCACACTGAAACATTCAATTAAACCTGGTTTCGATCAATATTTTAGGAGATAACGCATGTTATGTCTATGTTGGGCCTGGGATTTGCCTTTATCAGACACATACTTTCGCATTTTTCACATACTTGATGAACAGATCCCTGGCTTTTTCTGGTTTGGATCACGTAGTAATGTGGTACTACACTGAAACAGTCCATTAAACCTGGTTTCGATCAATATTTTAGAGGATAACGCATGTGAAGTCTGAGATAGGTCTGGGATTTTCCCTCATCAGGCTCATAGTTTCGGGTTTTTCACATACTTGTTGAACAGATCCCGGGTTTTTCTGGTTTGTATCACGCAGTAATGTGGTACCACAATGAACCAGTGCATTAAACCTGGTTTCCATCAATATTTTAGAGGACAACGCAAGTTAGGTCTGGGATAGGTCTGGGATTTGCCCTCATCAGGGTCATACTTTCGCATTTTTCACATACTTGTTGAACAGATCCTGGGTTTTTCTGGTTTGGATCACGTAGTAATGTGGTGCCACACTGAAACAGTCCATTAAACCTAGTTTCAATGAATATTTTAGAGGATAACGCATGTTAGGTCTAGGTTAGGCCTGGGATTTGCCCTCATCAGGGTCATACTTTCGCGTTTTTCACATACATGTAGAACAGATCCTGGGTTTTTTCTGGATTAGATCACGTCGTAATGTGGTATCACACTGAAACATTCAATTAAACCTGGTTTCGATCAATATTTTAGGAGATAACGCATGTTATGTCTATGTTGGGCCTGGGATTTGCCTTTATCAGACACATACTTTCGCATTTTTCACATACTTGATGAACAGATCCCTGGCTTTTTCTGGTTTGGATCACGTAGTAATGTGGTACTACACTGAAACAGTCCATTAAACCTGGTTTCGATCAATATTTTAGAGGATAACGCATGTGAAGTCTGAGATAGGTCTGGGATTTTCCCTCATCAGCCTCATAGTTTCGGGTTTTTCACATACTTGTAGAACAGATCCTGGGTTTTTTCTGGTTTGGATCACGTAGTAATGTGGTACCACACTGAAACAGGCCATTAAACCTGGTTTCGATCAATATTTTAGAGAATAACGCATGTTAGGTCATGGTTAGGTCTGGGATTTGCCCTCATCAGGGTCATACTTTCGCATATTTCACATACTTGTTGAACAGATCCCGGGTTTTTCTGGTTTGTATCACGCAGTAATGTGGTACCACAATGAACCAGTGCATTAAACCTGGTTTCCATCAATATTTTAGAGGACAACGCAAGTTAGGTCTGGGATAGGTCTGGGATTTGCCCTCATCAGGGTCATACATTCGCATTTTTCACATACTTGTTGAACAGATCCTGGGTTTTTCTGGTTTGGATCACGTAGTAATGTGGTACCACACTGAAACAGTCCATTAAACCTAGTTTCAATGAATATTTTAGAGGATAACGCATGTTAGGTCTAGGTTAGGCCAGGGATTTGCCCTCATCAGGGTCATACTTTCGCGTTTTTCACATACTTGTTGAACAGATCCCTGGCTTATTCTGGTTTGGATCGTGTACTAATGTGGTACCACACTGAAACAGTCCATTAAACCTGGTTTCTATCAATATTTTAGAGGATAACGCATGTTATGTCTGGGATAGGTCTGGGATTTGCCCTCATCAGGCTCATAGTTTCGCGTTTTTCACATACTTGTTGAACAGATTCTGGGTTTTTTCTGGTTTGGATCACGTAGTAATGTGGTACCACACTGAAACATTCAATTAAACCTGGTTTCGATCAATATTTTAGGAGATAACGCATGTTATGTCTATGTTGGGCCTGGGATTTGCCTTTATCAGACACATACTTTCGCATTTTTCACATACTTGATGAACAGATCCCTGGCTTTTTCTGGTTTGGATCACGTAGTAATGTGGTACTACACTGAAACAGTCCATTAAACCTGGTTTCGATCAATATTTTAGAGGATAACGCATGTGAAGTCTGAGATAGGTCTGGGATTTTCCCTCATCAGGCTCATAGTTTCGGGTTTTTCACATACTTGTTGAACAGATCCCGGGTTTTTCTGGTTTGAATCACGCAGTAATGTGGTACCACAATGAACCAGTGCATTAAACCTGGTTTCCATCAATATTTTAGAGGACAACGCAAGTTAGGTCTGGGATAGGTCTGGGATTTGCCCTCATCAAGGTCATACTTTCGCATTTTTCACATACTTGTTGAACAGATCCTGGGTTTTTCTGGCTTGGATCACGTAGTAATGTGGTGCCACACTGAAACAGTCCATTAAACCTAGTTTCAATGAATATTTTAGAGGATAATGCATGTTAGGTCTAGGTTAGGCCTGGGATTTGCCCTCATCAGGGTCATACTTTCGCATATTTCACATACTTGTTGAACAGATCCCGGGTTTTTCTGGTTTGTATCACGCAGTAATGTGGTACCACAATGAACCAGTGCATTAAACCTGGTTTCCATCAATATTTTAGAGGACAACGCAAGTTAGGTCTGGGATAGGTCTGGGATTTGCCCTCATCAGGGTCATACTTTCGCATTTTTCACATACTTGTTGAACAGATCCTGGGTTTTTCTGGTTTGGATCACGTAGTAATGTGGTACCACACTGAAACAGTCCATTAAACCTAGTTTCAATGAATATTTTAGAGGATAACGCATGTTAGGTCTAGGTTAGGCCTGGGATTTGCCCTCATCAGGGTCATACTTTCGCGTTTTTCACATACTTGTTGAACAGATCCCTGGCTTATTCTGGTTTGGATCGTGTACTAATGTGGTACCACACTGAAGCAGTCCATTAAACCTGGTTTCTATCAATATTTTAGAGGATAACGCATGTTATGTCTGGGATAGGTCTGGGATTTGCCCTCATCAGGCTCATAGTTTCGCGTTTTTCACATACTTGTTGAACAGATTCTGGGTTTTTTCTGGTTTGGATCACGTAGTAATGTGGTACCACACTGATACATTCAACTAAATCTGGTCTTGATAAATATTTTAGAGGATAACGCAAGTTAGGTCTAGGTTAGGCCTGGGATTTTCCTTCATCAGACACATACTTTCGCATTCTTCACATACTTGTTGAACAGATCCCTGGCTTTTTCTGGTTTGGATGACGTAGTAATGTGGTACCACACTGAAACTGTCGATTAAACCTGGCTTCGATGAATATTTTAGAGAATAACTCTTGTTATGTCTAGGTTAGGCCTGGGATTTTCCCTCATCAGATACATACTTTCGCATTTTTCACATACTTGTTGAACAGATCCCTGGCTTTTTCTGGTTTGGATCACGTAGTAATGTGGTACCACACTGAAACAGTCCATTAAACCTGGTTTCGATCAATATTTTAGATGATAACGCATGTTATGTCTTGGTTAGGTCTGGGATTTGCTCTCATCAGGCTCGTACTTTCGCATATTTCTCATAGTTGATGACCAGATTCTGGTCTTTTTCTGGTTTGGATCACGTAGTAGTGTGGTACCACACCGAAACAGTTGATTAAACCTGGTTTCGATCAATAATTTTGAGGATAACGCATGTTATGTCTGGGATAGGTCTGGGATTTGCCCTCATCAGGGCCATATTTTCGCATAGTTCACATACTTGTTGAACAGATCCCTGGCTTCTTCTGCTTTGGATTACGTAGTAATGTGGTACCACACTGAAACAGTCCATTAAATCTGGTTTCGATCAATATTTTAGAGGACAACGTATGTTATGTCTGGGATAGGTCTGGGATTTGCCCTCATCAGGGCCATATTTTCGCATTGTTCACATACTTGTTGAACAGATCCCTGGCTTATTCTTGTTTGGATCATGTACTAATGTGGTACCACACTGAAACAGTCCATTAAATCTGGTCTTGATAAATATTTTAGAGGATAACGTATGTTAGGTCTGGGTTAGGTCTAGGATTTGCCCTCAGCAGGCTCATACTTTCGCATATTTCTCATACTTGATGGCCAGACCCTGGGCTTTTTCTGGATTGGATCACGTAGTAATGTGGTACCACACTGAAGCAATCCATTAAACCTGGTTTCGATCAATATTTTAGAGGATAACGCAAGTTATGTCTGGGATAGGTCTGGGATTTGCCCTCGTCAGGCTCATACTTTCGCATTCTTCACATACTAGTTGTACAGATCCTGGGTTTTATTCTGGTTTGGACCTCGTAGTAATGTGGTACCACACTGAAACAGTCCATTAAATCTGGTCTTGATAAATATTTTAGAGAATAACGCATGTTAGGTCTGGGTTAGGTCTAGGATTTGCCCTCAGCAGGCTCATACTTTCGCATATTTCTCATACTTGATGGCCCGATCCTGGGCTTTTTCTGGATTGGATCACGTAGTAATGTGGTACCACACTGAAAAAGTCCATTAAACCTGGCTTCGATGAATATTTTAGAGAATAACTCATGTTATGTCTGGGATTTGTCTGGGAGTTGTCCCCATCAGGCTCATAGTTTCGCGTTTTTCACTTACTTGTTGAACAGTTTCTGGCCTTTTTCTGGATTGGATCCCGTAGTAATGTGGTACCACAATGAAACAGTCCATTAAACCTGGTTTCGATCAATAATTTTGAGGGTAACGCAAGTTAGGTCTAGATTAGGCCTAGGATTTTCCCTCATCAGACACATAATTTCGCATTCTTCACATACATGTAGAACGGGTCCTGGGTTTTTTCTGGTTTGGAAACGTAGTAATGTGGTACCACACTGAAACCGTCCATTAAACCTGGTTTCGATCAATATTTTAGAGGATAACGCATGTTATGTCTGGGATTTGTCTGAGAGTTGCCCCCATCAGGCCCATAGTTTCGCGTTTTTCACATACTTGTTGAACAGTTTCTGGCCTTTTTCTGGATTGGATCCCGTAGTAATGTGGTACCACACTGAAACAGTCCATTAAACCTGGTTTCGATCAATATTTTAGAGGATAACGCATGTTATGTCTAGGTTGGGCCTGGGATTTGCCCTCATCAGACACATACTTTCGCATTCTCCACATACTTGTTGAACAGATCCTGGGTTTTTTCTGGTTTGGATCACGTAGTAATGTGGTATCACACTGAAACATTCAATTAAACGTAGTTTCGATGAATATTTTAGAGGATAACGCATGTTAGGTCTAGATTAGGCCTGGGATTTGCCCTTATCAGGGTCATACTTTCGCGTTTTTCACATACTTGTTGAACAGATCCCTGGCTTATTCTGGTTTGGATCATGTACTAATGTGGTACCACACTGAAACAGCCCATTAAACCTTGTTTCCATCAATATCTTATTGGACAACGTAAGTTATGCCTGGGATAGGTCTGGGATTTGCCCTCGCCAGGCTCATACTTTCGCATTCTTCACATACTAGTTGTACAGATCCTGGGTTTTAGTCTGGTTTGGATCACGTAGTAATGTGGTACCACACTGAAACAGTCGATTAAACCTGGTTTCGATCAATAATTATGAGGGTAACGCATGTTAGGTCTAGGCTAGGCCTGGGATTTTCCCTCATCAGACACATAATTTCGCATTCTTCACATACATGTAGAACGGATCCTGGGTTTTTTCTGGTTTGGATCACGTAGTAATGTGGTACCACACTGAAAAAGTCCATTAAACCTGGCTTCGATGAATATTTTAGAGAATAACTCATGTAAGGTCTAGGGTAGGTCCGGGATTTGCCCTCATCAGGGTCATATTTTCGCATTTTTCACATACTTGTTGAACAGATCCCCGGCTTTTTCTGGTTTGGGTCATGTAGTAATGTGGTACCACACTGAAACAGTTCAATAAACCTGGTTTCGATCAGTATTTTAGAGGATAACGCATGTTATGTCTGGGATTTGTCTGAGAGTTGCCCCCATCAGGCCCATAGTTTCGCGTTTTTCACATACTTGTTGAACAGTTTCTGGCCTTTTTCTGGATTGGATTCCGTAGTAATGTGGTACCACACTGAAACAGTCCATTAAACCTGGCTTCGATGAATATTTTAGAGGATAACGCATGTTACGTCTAGGTTAGACCTGGGATTTGCCCTCATCAGGGCCATATTTTCGCATTGTACACATACTTGTTGAACAGATCCCTGGCTTCTTCTGGTTTGGATTACGTAGTAATGTGGTACCACACTGAAACAGTCCATTAAATCTGGTTTCGATCAATATTTTAGAGGATAACGCAAGTTATGTCTGGGATAGGTCTGGGATTTGCCCTCGTCAGGCTCATACTTTCGCATTCTTCACATACTAGTTGTACAGATTCTGGGTTTTTTCTGGTTTGGATCACGTAGTAATGTGGTACCACACTGATACATTCAACTAAATCTGGTCTTGATAAATATTTTAGAGGATAACGCAAGTTAGGTCTAGGTTAGGCCTGGGATTTTCCTTCATCAGACACATACTTTCGCATTCTTCACATACTTGTTGAACAGATCCCTGGCTTTTCTGGTTTGGATGACGTAGTAATGTGGTACCACACTGAAACTGTCGATTAAACCTGGCTTCGATGAATATTTTAGAGAATAACTCTTGTTATGTCTAGGTTAGGCCTGGGATTTTCCCTCATCAGATACATACTTTCGCATTTTTCACATACTTGTTGAACAGATCCCTGGCTTTTTCTGGTTTGGATCACGTAGTAATGTGGTACCACACTGAAACAGTCCATTAAACCTGGTTTCGATCAATATTTTAGATGATAACGCATGTTATGTCTTGGTTAGGTCTGGGATTTGCTCTCATCAGGCTCGTACTTTCGCATATTTCTCATAGTTGATGACCAGATTCTGGTCTTTTTCTGGTTTGGATCACGTAGTAATGTGGTACCACACCGAAACAGTTGATTAAACCTGGTTTCGATCAATAATTTTGAGGGTAACGCATGTTAGGTCTAGGTTAGGCCTGGGATTTTCCCTCATCAGACTCATAATTTCGCATTCTTCACATACATGTAGAACGGATCCTGGGTTTTTTCTGGTTTGGATCACGTAGTAATGGGGTACCACACTGAAAAGGTCCATTAAACCTGGCTTCGATGAATATTTTAGAGGATAACGCATGTTATGTCTGGGATAGGTCTGGGATTTGCCCTCATCAGGGCCATATTTTCGCATTGTTCACATACTTGTTGAACAGATCCCTGGCTTCTTCTGCTTTGGATTACGTAGTAATGTGGTACCACACTGAAACAGTCCATTAAATCTGGTTTCGATCAATATTTTAGAGGACAACGCATGTTATGTCTGGGATTTGTCTGGGAGTTGTCCCCATCAGGCTCATAGTTTCGCGTTTTTCACATACTTGTTGAACAGTTTCTGGCCTTTTTCTGGATTGGATCCCGTAGTAATGTGGTACCACAATGAAACAGTCCATTAAACCTGGTTTCGATCACTAATTTTGAGGGTAACGCAAGTTAGGTCTAGATTAGGCCTAGGATTTTCCCTCATCAGACACATAATTTCGCATTCTTCACATACATGTAGAACGGGTCCTGGGTTTTTTCTGGTTTGGACACGTAGTAATGTGGTACCACACTGAAACCGTCCATTAAACCTGGTTTCGATCAATATTTTAGAGGATAACGCATGTTATGTCTGGGATTTGTCTGAGAGTTGCCCCCATCAGGCCCATAGTTTCGCGTTTTTCACATACTTGTTGAACAGTTTCTGGCCTTTTTCTGGATTGGATCCCGTAGTAATGTGGTACCACACTGAAACAGTCCATTAAACCTGGTTTCGATCAATATTTTAGAGGATAACGCATGTTATGTCTAGGTTGGGCCTGGGATTTGCCCTCATCAGACACATACTTTCGCATTCTCCACATACTTGTTGAACAGATCCTGGGTTTTTTCTGGTTTGGATCACGTAGTAATGTGGTACCACACTGAAACATTCAATTAAATCTGGTCTTGATAAATATTTTGAAGGATAACGCATGTTAGGTCTGGGTTAGGTCTAGGATTTGCCCTCAGCGGGCTCATACTTTCGCATATTTCTCATACTTGATGGCTAGAACCTGGGCTTTTTCTGGATTAGATCACGTAGTAATGTGGTATCACACTGAAACATTCAATTAAACGTAGTTTCGATGAATATTTTAGAGGATAACGCATGTTAGGTCTAGATTAGGCCTGGGATTTGCCCTTATCAGGGTCATACTTTCGCGTTTTTCACATACTTTTTGAACAGATCCCTGGCTTATTCTGGTTTGGATCATGTACTAATGTGGTACCACACTGAAACAGCCCATTATACCTTGTTTCCATCAATAATTATGAGGGTAACGCATGTTAGGTCTAGGCTAGGCCTGGGATTTTCCCTCATCAGACACATAATTTCGCATTCTTCACATACATGTAGAACGGATCCTGGGTTTTTTCTGGTTTGGATCACGCAGTAATGTGGTACCACACTGAAAAAGTCCATTAAACCTGGCTTCGATGAATATTTTAGAGAATAACTCATGTAAGGTCTAGGGTAGGTCCGGGATTTGCCCTCATCAGGGTCATATTTTCGCATTTTTCACATACTTGTTGAACAGATCCCCGGCTTTTTCTGGTTTGGATCATGTAGTAATGTGGTACCACACTGAAACAGTTCAATAAACCTGGTTTCGATCAGTATTTTAGAGGATAACACATGTTATGTCCGGGATAGGTCTGGGATTTGCCCTCATCAGGCTCATAGTTTCGCGTTTTTCACATACTTGATGAACAGATTCTGGCCTTTTTCTGGATTGGATTCCGTAGTAATGTGGTACCACACTGAAACAGTCCATTAAACCTGGCTTCGATGAATATTTTAGAGGATAACGCATGTTACGTCTAGGTTAGACCTGGGATTTGCCCTCATCAGGGCCATATTTTCGCATTGTACACATACTTGTTGAACAGATCCCTGGCTTCTTCTGGTTTGGATTACGTAGTAATGTGGTACCACACTGAAACAGTCCATTAAATCTGGTTTCGATCAATATTTTAGAGGATAACGCAAGTTATGTCTGGGATAGGTCTGGGATTTGCCCTCGTCAGGCTCATACTTTCGCATTCTTCACATACTAGTTGTACAGATCCTGGGTTTTATTCTGGTTTGGATCTCGTAGTAATGTGGTACCACACTGAAACAGTCCATTAAACCTGGTTTCGATGAATATTTTAGAGGATAACGCATGTTATGTCTAGGTTAGGCCAGGGACTTGCCCTCATCAGATACATACTTTCGCATTTTTCACATACTTGTTGAACAGATCCCTGGCTTTTTCTGGTTTGGATCACGTAGTAATGTGGTACCACACTGAAACAGTCCATTAAACCTGGTTTCGATCAATATTTTAGATGATAACGCATGTTAGGTCTGGGACATGTCTGGGATTTGCCCTCGTCAGGCTCATACTTTCGCATTCTTCACATACTAGTTGTACAGATCCTGGGTTTTATTCTGGTTTGGATCTCGTAGTAATGTGGTACCACACTGAAACAGTCCATTAAATCTGGTCTTGATAAATATTTTAGAGGATAACGCATGTTAGGTCTGGGTTAGGTCTAGGATTTGCCCTCAGCAGGCTCATACTTCCGCATATTTCTCATACTTGATGGCCCGATCCTGGGCTTTTTCTGGATTGGATCACGTAGGAATGTGGTACCACACTGAAAAAGTCCATTAAACCTGGCTTCGATGAATATTTTAGAGAATAACTCATGTAAGGTCAAGGTTAGGTCCGGGATTTGACCTCATCGGGGTCATATTTTCGCATTTATCACATACTTGTTGAACAGATCCCCGGCTTTTTCTGGTTTGGATCACGTAGTAATGTGGTACCACACTGAAACAATTCATTAAACCTGGTTTCGATCAATATTTTAGAGGATAACGCATGTTATGTCTGGGATAGGTCTGGGATTTGCCCTCATCAGGCTCATAGTTTCGCGTTTTTCACATACTTGTTGAACAGATTCTGGCCTTTTTCTGGATTGGATCACGTAGTAATGTGGTACCACACTGAAACAGTCGATTAAACCTGGTTTCGATCAATAATTTTGAGGGTAACGCAAGTTAGGTCTAGATTAGGCCTAGGATTTTCCCTCATCAGACACATAATTTCGCATTCTTCACATACATGTAGAACGGGTCCTGGGTTTTTTCTGGTTTGGACACGTAGTAATGTGGTACCACACTGAAACCGTCCATTATACCTGGTTTCGATCAATATTTTAGAGGATAACGCATGTTATGTCTGGGATAGGTCTGGGATTTGCCCTCATCAGGCTCATAGTTTCGCGTTTTTCACATACTTGTTGAACAGTTTCTGGCCTTTTTCTGGATTGGATCCCGTAGCAATGTGGTACCACAATGAAACAGTCCATTAAACCTGGTTTCGATCAATAATTTTGAGGGTAACGCAAGTTAGGTCTAGATTAGGCCTAGGATTTTCCCTCATCTGACACATACTTTCGCATTCTCCACATACTTGTTGAACAGATCCTGGGTTTTTTCTGGTTTGGATCACGTAGTAATGTGGTACCACACTGAAACATTCAATTAAATCTGGTCTTGATAAATATTTTGAAGGATAACGCATGTTAGGTCTGGGTTAGGTCTAGGATTTGCCCTCAGCGGGCTCATACTTTCGCATATTTCTCATACTTGATGGCTAGAACCTGGGTTTTTTCTGGTTTGGATCACGTAGTAATGTGGTACCACACTGAAACATTCAATTAAATCTGGTCTTGATAAATATATTAGAGGATAACTCATGTTAGGTCAGGGTTAGGTCTAGGATTTGCCCTCAGCGGGCTCATACTTTCGCATATTTCTCATACTTCATGGCCAGATCCTGGGCTTATTCTGGTTTGGATCATGTACTAATGTGGTACCACCCTGACACAGTCCATTAAATCTGGTCTTGATAAATATTTTAGAGAATAACTCATGTTAGGTCTAGGTTAGGTCTGGGATTTGCCCTCAGCAGGCTCATACTTTCCCATATTTCTCATTCTTGATGGCCAGATCCTAGGCTTTTTCTGGATTTGATCACGTAGTAATGTGGTACCTCACTGAAACTGTCCATTAAACCTGGTTTCGATCAATATTTTAGAGGATAACGCAAGTTAGGTCTAGGTTAGGCCTGGGATTTTCCTTCATCAGACACATACTTTCGCATTCTTCACATACTTGTTGAACAGATCCCTGGCTTTTTCTGGTTTGGATGACGTAGTAATGTGGTACCACACTGAAACTGTCGATTAAACCTGGCTTCGATGAATATTTTAGAGAATAACTCTTGTTATGTCTAGGTTAGGCCTGGGATTTTCCCTCATCAGATACATACTTTCGCATTTTTCACATACTTGTTGAACAGATCCCTGGCTTTTTCTGGTTTGGATCACGTAGTAATGTGGTACCACACTGAAACAGTCCATTAAACCTGGTTTCGATCAATATTTTAGATGATAACGCATGTTATGTCTTGGTTAGGTCTGGGATTTGCTCTCATCAGGCTCGTACTTTCGCATATTTCTCATAGTTGATGACCAGATTCTGGTCTTTTTCTGGTTTGGATCACGTAGTAATGTGGTACCACACCGAAACAGTTGATTAAACCTGGTTTCGATCAATAATTTTGAGGGTAACGCATGTTAGGTCTAGGTTAGGCCTGGGATTTTCCCTCATCAGACTCATAATTTCGCATTCTTCACATACATGTAGAACGGATCCTGGGTTTTTTCTGGTTTGGATCACGTAGTTATGGGGTACCACACTGAAAAGGTCCATTAAACCTGGCTTCGATGAATATTTTAGAGAATAACTCATGTTAGGTCTAGGTTAGGTCCGGGATTTGCCCTCATCAGGGTCAGATTTTCGCATTTTTCACATACTTGTTGCACAGATCCCCGGCTTTTTCTGGTTTGGATCACGTAGTAATGTGGTACCACACTGAAACAATTCATTAAACCTGGTTTCGATCAATATTTTAGAGGATAACGCATGTTATGTCTGGGATAGGTCTGGGATTTGCCCTCATCAGGGCCATATTTTCGCATTGTTCACATACTTGTTGAACAGATCCCTGGCTTCTTCTGCTTTGGATTACGTAGTAATGTGGTACCACACTGAAACAGTCCATTAAATCTGGTTTCGATCAATATTTTAGAGGACAACGCATGTTAGGTCTGGGACATGTCTGGGATTTGCCCTCATCTGGGTCATACTTTCGCATTTTTCACATACTTGTTGAACAGATCCCTGGCTTATTCTTGTTTGGATCATGTACTAATGTGGTACCACACTGAAACAGTCCATTAAATCTGGTCTTGATAAATATTTTAGAGGATAACGTATGTTAGGTCTGGGTTAGGTCTAGGATTTGCCCTCAGCAGGCTCATACTTTCGCATATTTCTCATACTTGATGGCCAGATCCTGGGCTTTTTCTGGATTGGATCACGTAGTAATGTGGTACCACACTGAAGCAATCCATTAAACCTGGTTTCGATCAATATTTTAGAGGATAACGCAAGTTATGTCTGGGATAGGTCTGGGATTTGCCCTCGTCAGGCTCATACTTTCGCATTCTTCACATACTAGTTGTACAGATCCTGGGTTTTATTCTGGTTTGGATCTCGTAGTAATGTGGTACCACACTGAAACAGTCCATTAAATCTGGTCTTGATAAATATTTTAGAGGATAACGCATGTTAGGTCTGGGTTAGGTCTAGGATTTGCCCTCAGCAGGCTCATACTTTCGCATATTTCTCATACTTGATGGTCCGATCCTGGGCTTTTTCTGGTTTGGATCACGTAGTAATGTGGTACCACACTGAAACAATTCATTAAACCTGGTTTCGATCAATATTTTAGAGGATAACGCATGTTATGTCTGGGATAGGTCTGGGATTTGCCCTCATCAGGCTCATAGTTTCGCGTTTTTCACATACTTGATGAACAGATTCTGGCCTTTTTCTGGATTGGATCCCGTAGTAATGTGGTACCACACTGAAACAGTCGATTAAACCTGGTTTCGATCATTAATTTTGAGGGTAACGCAAGTTATGTCTAGATTAGGCCTAGGATTTTCCCTCATCAGACACATAATTTCGCATTCTTCACATACATGTAGAACGGGTCCTGGGTTTTTTCTGGTTTGGACACGTAGTAATGTGGTACCACACTGAAACCGTCCATTAAACCTGGTTTCGATCAATATTTTAGAGGATAACGCATGTTATGTCTGGGATTTGTCTGGGAGTTGTCCCCATCAGGCTCATAGTTTCGCGTTTTTCACATACTTGTTGAACAGTTTCTGGCCTTTTTCTAGATTGGATCCCGTAGTAATGTGGTACCACAATGAGACAGTCCATTAAACCTGGTTTCGATCAATAATTTTGAGGGTAACGCAAGTTAGGTCTAGATTAGGCCTAGGATTTTCCCTCATCAGACACATAATTTCGCATTCTTCACATACATGTAGAACGGGTCCTGGGTTTTTTCTGGTTTGGACACGTAGTAATGTGGTACCACACTGAAACCGTCCATTAAACCTGGTTTCGATCAATATTTTAGAGGATAACGCGTGTTATGTCTGGGATTTGTCTGGGAGTTGCCCCCATCAGGCTCATAGTTTCGCGTTTTTCACATACTTGTTGAACAGTTTCTGGCCTTTTTCTGGATTGGATCCCGTAGTAATGTGGTACCACACTGAAACAGTCCATTAAACCTGGTTTCGATCAATATTTTAGAGGATAACGCAAGTTAGGTCTAGGTTAGGCCTGGGATTTTCCTTCATCAGACACATACTTTCGCATTCTTCACATACTTGTTGAACGGCTCCTGGGTTTTTTCTGGTTTGGATCACGTAGTAATGTGGTGCCACACTGAAAAAGTCCATTAAACCTGGCTTCGATGAATATTTTAGACCTAACATGTTAGGTCTAGGTTAGGTCTGGGATTTGCTCTCATCAGGCTCGTACTTTCGCATATTTCTCATACTTCATGGCTAGATCCTGGGCTTTTTCTGGATTGCATCACGTAGCAATGTGGTACCACACTGAAACAGTAAATTAAACCTGGTTTCGATCAATATTTTAGATGATAACGCATGTTATATCTGGGATAGGTCTGGGATTTGCCCTCATCAGGCTCATAGTTTCGCGTTTTTCACATACTTGTTGAACAGATTCTGGGTTTGTTCTGGTTTGGATCACGTCGTAATGTGGTACCACACTGAAACAGTCGATTAAACCTGGTTTCGATCAATAATTATGAGGGTAACGCATGTTAGGTCTAGGCTAGGCCTGGGATTTTCCCTCATCAGACACATAATTTCGCATTCTTCACATACATGTAGAACGGATCCTGGGTTTTTTCTGGTTTGGATCACGTAGTAATGTGGTACCACACTGAAAAAGTCCATTAAACCTGGCTTCGATGAATATTTTAGAGGATAACGCATGTTATGTCCGGGATAGGTCTGGGATTTGCCCTCATCAGGCTCATAGTTTCGCGTTTTTCACATACTTGTTGAACAGATTCTGGCCTTTTTCTGGATTGGATTCCGTAGTAATGTGGTACCACACTGAAACAGTCCATTAAACCTGGCTTCGATGAATATTTTAGAGGATAACGCATGTTACGTCTAGGTTAGACCTGGGATTTGCCCTCATCAGGGCCATATTTTCGCATTGTACACATACTTGTTGAACAGATCCCTGGCTTCTTCTGGTTTGGATTACGTAGTAATGTGGTACCACACTGAAACAGTCCATTAAATCTGGTTTCGATCAATATTTTAGAGGACAACGCAGGTTAGGTCTAGATTAGGCCTGGGATTTGCCCTCATCAGGGTCATACTTTCGCGTTTTTCACATACTTGTTGAACAGTTTCTGGCCTTTTTCTGGATTGGATCCCGTAGTAATGTGGTACCACACTGAAACAGTCCATTAAACCTGGTTTCGATCAATATTTTACAGAATATCGCATGTTAGGTCTTGGTTAGGTCTGGGATTTGCTCTCATCAGGCTCGTACTTTCGCATATTTCTCATAGTTGATGACCAGATTCTGGTCTTTTTCTGGTTTGGATCACGTAGTAATGTGGTACCACACCGAAACAGTTGATTAAACCTGGTTTCGATCAATAATTTTGAGGGTAACGCATGTTAGGTCTGGGTTTGGTCTAGGATTTGCCCTCAGCAGGCTCATACTTTCGCATATTTCTCATACTTGATGGCCCGATCCTGGGCTTTTTCTGGATTGGATCACGTAGTAATGTGGTACCACACTGAAAAAGTCCATTAAACCTGGCTTCGATGAATATTTTAGAGAATAACTCATGTAAGGTCAAGGTTAGGTCCGGGATTTGACCTCATCGGGGTCATATTTTCGCATTTATCACATACTTGTTGAACAGATCCCCGGCTTTTTCTGGTTTGGATCACGTAGTAATGTGGTACCACACTGAAACAATTCATTAAACCTGGTTTCGATCAATATTTTAGAGGATAACGCATGTTATGTCTGGGATAGGTCTGGGATTTGCCCTCATCAGGCTCATAGTTTCGCGTTTTTCACATACTTGTTGAACAGATTCTGGTCTTTTTCTGGATTGGATCCCGTAGTAATGTGGTACCACACTGAAACAGTCGATTAAACCTGGTTTCGATCAATAATTTTGAGGGTAACGCAAGTTAGGTCTAGATTAGGCCTAGGATTTTCCCTCATCAGACACATAATTTCGCATTCTTCACATACATGTAGAACGGGTCCTGGGTTTTTTCTGGTTTGGACACGTAGTAATGTGGTACCACACTGAAACCGTCCATTAAACCTGGTTTCGATCAATATTTTAGAGGATAACGCATGTTATGTCTGGGACTTGTCTGGGATTTGCCCTCATCTGGGTCATACTTTCGCATTTTTAACATACTTGTTGAACAGATCCCCGGTTTTTCTGGTTTGGATCACGTAGTAATGTGGTACCACACTGAAACAGTCCATTAAACCTAGTTTCGATCAATAGTTTAGAGGATACCGCATGTTAGGTCAGATTAGGCCTGGGATTTGCCCTCATCAGGGTCATACTTTCGCGTTTTTCACATACTTGTTGAACAGTTTCTGGCCTTTTTCTGGATTGGATCCCGTAGTAATGTGGTACCACACTGAAACAGTCCATTAAACCTGGTTTCGATCAATATTTTAGAGGACAACGTATGTTAGGTCTGGGATAGGTCTGGGATTTGCCCTCATCAGGGTCATACTTTCGCATTTTTAACATACATGTTGAACAGATCCTCGGTTTTTCTGGTTTGGATCACGTAGTAATGTGGTACCACACTGAAACAGTCCATTAAACCTAGTTTCGATCAATGTTTTAGAGGATAACGCATGTTAGGTCTTGATTAGGCCTGGGATTTGCCCTCAGCGGGCTCATACTTTCGCATATTTCTCATACTTGATGGCTAGAACCTGGGCTTTTTCTGGATTGGATCACGTAGTAATGTGTTATCACACTGAAACGTTCAATTAAACCTAGTTTCGATGAATATTTTAGAGGATAACGCATGTTATGTCTAGGTTAGACCTGGGATTTGCCCACATCAGGGCCATATTTTCGCATTGTTCACATTCTTGTTGAACAGATCCCTGGCTTCTTCTGGTTTGGATCACGTAGTAATGTGGTACCACACTGAAACAGTCCATTAAACCTAGTTTCGATCAATGTTTTAGAGGATAACGCATGTTAGGTCTTGATTAGGCCTGGGATTTGCCCTCATCAGTGTCATACTTTCACGTTTTTCACATACTTGTTGAACAGATCCCTGGCTTATTCTGGTTTGGATCATGTACTAATGTGGTACCACACTGAAACAGACCATTAAATCTGGTCTTGATAAATATTTTAGAGGATAACGCATGTTAGGTCTGGGTTAGGACTAGTATTTGCCATCAGCAGGCTCATACTTTCGTATATTTCTCGTGCTTGATGGCCAGATCCTGGGCTTTTTCTGGATTGGATCACGTAGTAATGTGGTACCACACTGAAACAGTCCATTAAACCTGGTTTCGATCAATATTTTAGAGGATAACGCAAGTTAGGTCTAGGTTAGGCCTGGGATTTTCCTTCATCAGACACATACTTTCGCATTCTTCACATACTTGTTGAACGGATCCTGGGTTTTTTCTGGTTTGGATCACGTAGTAATGTGGTGCCACACTGAAGAAGTCCATTAAACCTGGCTTCGATGAATATTTTAGACCTAACATGTTAGGTCTAGGTTAGGTCTGGGATTTGCTCTCATCAGGCTCGTACTTTCGCATATTTCTCATACTTCATGGCTAGATCCTGGGCTTTTTCTGGATTGCAGCACGTAGCAATGTGGTACCACACTGAAACAGTAAATTAAACCTGGTTTCGATCAATATTTTAGATGATAACGCATGTTATGTCTGGGATAGGTCTGGGATATGCCCTCATCAGGCTCATAGTTTCGCGTTTTTCACATACTTGTTGAACAGATTCTGGGTTTGTTCTGGTTTGGATCACGTCGTAATGTGGTACCACACTGAAACAGTCCATTAAACCTGGTTTCGATCAATATTTTACAGAATATCGCATGTTAGGTCTTGGTTAGGTCTGGGATTTGCTCTCATCAGGCTCGTACTTTCGCATATTTCTCATAGTTGATGGCCAGATTCTGTGCTTTTTCTGGTTTGGATAACGTAGTAATGTGGTACCACACTGAAACAGTAGATTAAAACTGGTTTCGGTCAATATTTTAGATGATAACGCAAGTTATGTCTGGGATAGGTCTGGGATTTGCCCTCGTCAGGCTCATACTTTCGCATTCATCACATACTAGTTGTAGAGATCCTGGGTTTTTTCTGGTTTGGATCACGTAGTAATGGGGTACCACACTGAAAAGGTCCATTAAACCTGGTTTCGATCAATATTTTAGAGGATAACGCATGTCATGTCTGGGATAGGTCTGGGATTTGTCCTCATCAGGGCCATATTTTCGCATTGTTCACATACTTGTTGAACAGATCCCTGGCTTCTTCTGCTTTGGATTACGTAGTAATGTGGTACCACACTGAAACAGTCCATTAAATCTGGTTTCGATCAATATTTTAGAGGACAACGCATGTTAGGTCTGGGACATGTCTGGGATTTGCCCTCATCTGGGTCATACTTTCGCATTTTTCACATACTTGTTGAACAGATCCCTGGCTTATTCTTGTTTGGATCATGTACTAATGTGGTACCACACTGAAACAGTCCATTAAATCTGGTCTTGATAAATATTTTAGAGGATAACGTATGTTAGGTCTGGGTTAGGTCTAGGATTTGCCCTCAGCAGGCTCATACTTTCGCATATTTCTCATACTTGATGGCCAGATCCTGGGCTTTTTCTGGATTGGATCACGTAGTAATGTGGTACCACACTGAAGCAATCCATTAAACCTGGTTTCGATCAATATTTTAGAGGATAACGCAAGTTATGTCTAGGTTAGGCCTGGGATTTTCCTTCATCAGACACATACTTTCGCATTTTTCACATACTTGGGTTACAGATCCCTGGCTTATTCTTGTTTGGATCATGTACTAATGTGGTACCACACTGAAAGTGTCCATTAAATCTGGTCTTGATAAATATTTTAGAGGATAACGTATGTTAGGTCTTGGTTAGGTCTGGGATTTGCTCTCATCAGGCTCGTACTTTCGCATATTTCTCATAGTTGATGGCCAGATTCTGTGCTTTTTCTGGTTTGGATCACGTAGTAATGTGGTACCACACTGAAGCAATCCATTAAACCTGGTTTCGATCAATATTTTAGAGGATAACGCAAGTTATGTCTGGGATAGGTCTGGGATTTGCCCTCGTCAGGCTCATACTTTCGCATTCTTCACATACTAGTTGTACAGATCCTGGGTTTTATTCTGGTTTGGATCTCGTAGTAATGTGGTACCACACTGAAACAGTCCATTAAATCTGGTCTTGATAAATATTTTAGAGGATAACGCATGTTAGGTCTGGGTTAGGTCTAGGATTTGCCCTCAGCAGGCTCATACTTTCGCATATTTCTCATACTTGATGGCCCGATCCTGGGCTTTTTCTGGATTGGATCACGTAGTAATGTGGTACCACACTGAAAAAGTCCATTAAACCTGGCTTCGATGAATATTTTAGAGAATAACTCATGTAAGGTCAAGGTTAGGTCCGGGATTTGACCTCATCGGGGTCATATTTTCGCATTTATCACATACTTGTTGAACAGATCCCCGGCTTTTTCTGGTTTGGATCACGTAGTAATGTGGTACCACACTGAAACAATTCATTAAACCTGGTTTCGATCAATATTTTAGAGGATAACGCATGTTATGTCTGGGATAGGTCTGGGATTTGCCCTCATCAGGCTCATAGTTTCGCGTTTTTCACATACTTGTTGAACAGATTCTGGCCTTTTTCTGGATTGGATCCCGTAGTAATGTGGTACCACACTGAAACAGTCGATTAAACCTGGTTTCGATCAATAATTTTGAGGGTAACGCAAGTTAGGTCTAGATTAGGCCTAGGATTTTCCCTCATCAGACACATAATTTCGCATTCTTCACATACATGTAGAACGGGTCCTGGGTTTTTTCTGGTTTGGACACGTAGTAATGTGGTACCACACTGAAACCGTCCATTAAACCTGGTTTCGATCAATATTTTAGAGGATAACGCATGTTATGTCTGGGACTTGTCTGGGATTTGCCCTCATCTGGGTCATACTTTCGCATTTTTAACATACTTGTTGAACAGATCCCCGGTTTTTCTGGTTTGGATCACGTAGTAATGTGGTACCACACTGAAACAGTCCATTAAACCTAGTTTCGATCAATAGTTTAGAGGATAACGCATGTTAGGTCTAGATTAGGCCTGGGATTTGCCCTCATCAGGGTCATACTTTCGCGTTTTTCACATACTTGTTGAACAGTTTCTGGCCTTTTTCTGGATTGGATCCCGTAGTAATGTGGTACCACACTGAAACAGTCCATTAAACCTGGTTTCGATCAATATTTTAGAGGATAGCGCAAGTAATGTCTGGGATAGGTCTGGGATTTGCCTTCATCAGGCTCATAGTTTCGCATGCACCACATACTTGTTGAACAGATCCTGGGTTTTTTCTGGTATGGATCACGTAGTAATGTGGTACCACACTGAAACATTCAATTAAATCTGGTCGTGATAAATATATTGGAGGTTAACGCATGTTAGGTCTGGGATAGGTCTGGGATTTGCCCTCATCAGGGTCATACTTTCGCATTTTTAACATACATGTTGAACAGATCCTCGGTTTTTCTGGTTTGGATCACGTAGTAATGTGGTACCACACTGAAACAGTCCATTAAACCTAGTTTCGATCAATGCTTTAGAGGATAACGCATGTTAGGTCTTGATTAGGCCTGGGATTTGCCCTCATCAGTGTCATACTTTCACGTTTTTCACATACTTGTTGAACAGATCCCTGGCTTATTCTGGTTTGGATCATGTACTAATGTGGTACCACACTGAAACAGACCATTAAATCTGGTCTTGATAAATATTTTAGAGGATAACGCATGTTAGGTCTGGGTTAGGACTAGGATTTGCCCTCAGCAGGCTCATACTTTCGTATATTTCTCGTGCTTGATGGCCAGATCCTGGGCTTTTTCTGGATTGGATCACGTAGTAATGTGGTACCACACTGAAACAGTCCATTAAACCTGGTTTCGATCAATATTTTAGAGGATAACGCAAGTTAGGTCTAGGTTAGGCCTGGGATTTTCCTTCATCAGACACATACTTTCGCATTCTTCACATACTTGTTGAACGGCTCCTGGGTTTTTTCTGGTTTGGATCACGTAGTAATGTGGTGCCACACTGAAAAAGTCCATTAAACCTGGCTTCGATGAATATTTTAGACCTATCATGTTAGGTCTAGGTTAGGTCTGGGATTTGCTCTCATCAGGCTCGTACTTTCGCATATTTCTCATACTTCATGGCTAGATCCTGGGCTTTTTCTGGATTGCATCACGTAGCAATGTGGTACCACACTGAAACAGTAAATTAAACCTGGTTTCGATCAATATTTTAGATGATAACGCATGTTATATCTGGGATAGGTCTGGGATTTGCCCTCATCAGGCTCATAGTTTCGCGTTTTTCACATACTTGTTGAACAGATTCTGGGTTTGTTCTGGTTTGGATCACGTCGTAATGTGGTACCACACTGAAACAGTCCATTAAACCTGGTTTCGATCAATATTTTACAGAATATCGCATGTTAGGTCTTGGTTAGGTCTGGGATTTGCTCTCATCAGGCTCGTACTTTCGCATATTTCTCATAGTTGATGGCCCGATCCTGGGCTTTTTCTGGATTGGATCACGTAGTAATGTGGTACCACACTGAAAAAGTCCATTAAACCTGGCTTCGATGAATATTTTAGAGAATAACTCATGTAAGGTCAAGGTTAGGTCCGGGATTTGACCTCATCGGGGTCATATTTTCGCATTTATCACATACTTGTTGAACAGATCCCCGGCTTTTTCTGGTTTGGATCACGTAGTAATGTGGTACCACACTGAAACAATTCATTAAACCTGGTTTCGATCAATATTTTAGAGGATAACGCATGTTATGTCTGGGATAGGTCTGGGATTTGCCCTCGTCAGGCTCATACTTTCGCATTCTTCACATACTTGTTGAACAGATCCCTGGCTTATTCTTGTTTGGATCATGTACTAATGTGGTACCACACTGAAACAGTCCATTAAATCTGGTCTTGATAAATATTTTAGAGGATAACGCATGTTAGGTCTGGGTTAGGTCTAGGATTTGCCCTCAGCAGGCTCATACTTTCGCATATTTCTCATACTTGATGGCCCGATCCTGGGCTTTTTCTGGATTGGATCACGTAGTAATGTGGTACCACACTGAAAAAGTCCATTAAACCTGGCTTCGATGAATATTTTAGAGAATAACTCATGTAAGGTCAAGGTTAGGTCCGGGATTTGACCTCATCGGGGTCATATTTTCGCATTTATCACATACTTGTTGAACAGATCCCCGGCTTTTTCTGGTTTGGATCACGTAGTAATGTGGTACCACACTGAAACAATTCATTAAACCTGGTTTCGATCAATATTTTAGAGGATAACGCATGTTATGTCTGGGATAGGTCTGGGATTTGCCCTCATCAGGCTCATAGTTTCGCGTTTTTCACATACTTGTTGAACAGTTTCTGGCCTTTTTCTGGATTGGATCCCGTAGTAATGTGGTACCACAATGAAACAGTCCATTAAACCTGGTTTCGATCAATAATTTTGAGGGTAACGCAAGTTAGGTCTAGATTAGGCCTAGGATTTTCCCTCATCAGACACATAATTTCGCATTCTTCACATACATGTAGAACGGGTCCTGGGTTTTTTCTGGTTTGGACACGTAGTAATGTGGTACCACACTGAAACCGTCCATTAAACCTGGTTTCGATCAATATTTTAGAGGATAACGCATGTTATGTCTGGGATTTGTCTGGGAGTTGTCCCCATCAGGCTCATAGTTTCGCGTTTTTCACATACTTGTTGAACAGTTTCTGGCCTTTTTCTGGATTGGATCCCGTAGTAATGTGGTACCACAATGAAACAGTCCATTAAACCTGGTTTCGATCAATAATTTTGAGGGTAACGCAAGTTAGGTCTAGATTAGGCCTAGGATTTTCCCTCATCAGACACATAATTTCGCATTCTTCACATACATGTAGAACGGGTCCTGGGTTTTTTCTGGTTTGGACACGTAGTAATGTGGTACCACACTGAAACCGTCCATTAAACCTGGTTTCGATCAATATTTTAGAGGATAACGCATGTTATGTCTGGGATTTGTCTGGGAGTTGCGCCCATCAGGCTCATAGTTTCGCGTTTTTCACATACTTGTTGAAAAGTTTCTGGCCTTTTTCTGGATTGGATCCCGTAGTAATGTGGTACCACACCGAAACAGTTGATTAAACCTGGTTTCGATCAATAATTTTGAGGGTAACGCATGTTAGGTCTAGGTTAGGCCTGGGATTTTCCCTCGTCAGACTCATAATTTCGCATTCTTCACATACATGTAGAACGGATCCTGGGTTTTTTCTGGTTTGGATCACGTAGTAATGGGGTACCACACTGAAAAGGTCCATTAAACCTGGCTTCGATGAATATTTTAGAGAATAACTCATGTTAGGTCTAGGTTAGGTCCGGGATTTGCCCTCATCAGGGTCATATTTTCGCATTTTTCACATACTTGTTGCACAGATCCCCGGCTTTTTCTGGTTTGGATCACGTAGTAATGTGGTACCACACTGAAACAATTCATTAAACCTGGTTTCGATCAATATTTTAGAGGATAACGCATGTTATGTCTGGGATAGGTCTGGGATTTGCCCTCATCAGGGCCATATTTTCGCATTGTTCACATACTTGTTGAACAGATCCCTGGCTTCTTCTGCTTTGGATTACGTAGTAATGTGGTACCACACTGAAACAGTCCATTAAATCTGGTTTCGATCAATATTTTAGAGGACAACGCATGTTAGGTCTGGGACATGTCTGGGATTTGCCCTCATCTGGGTCATACTTTCGCATTTTTCACATACTTGTTGAACAGATCCCTGGCTTATTCTTGTTTGGATCATGTACTAATGTGGTACCACACTGAAACAGTCCATTAAATCTGGTCTTGATAAATATTTTAGAGGATAACGTATGTTAGGTCTGGGTTAGGTCTAGGATTTGCCCTCAGCAGGCTCATACTTTCGCATATTTCTCATACTTGATGGCCAGATCCTGGGCTTTTTCTGGATTGGATCACGTAGTAATGTGGTACCACACTGAAGCAATCCATTAAACCTGGTTTCGATCAATATTTTAGAGGATAACGCAAGTTATGTCTGGGATAGGTCTGGGATTTGCCCTCGTCAGGCTCATACTTTCGCATTCTTCACATACTAGTTGTACAGATCCTGGGTTTTATTCTGGTTTGGATCTCGTAGTAATGTGGTACCGCACTGAAACAGTCCATTAAATCTGGTCTTGATAAATATTTTAGAGGATAACGCATGTTAGGTCTGGGTTAGGTCTAGGATTTGCCCTCAGCAGGCTCATGCTTTCGCATATTTCTCATACTTGATGGCCCGATCCTGGGGTTTTTCTGGATTGGATCACGTAGTAATGTGGTACCACACTGAAAAAGTCCATTAAACCTGGCTTCGATGAATATTTTAGAGAATAACTCATGTAAGGTCAAGGTTAGGTCCGGGATTTGACCTCATCGGGGTCATATTTTCGCATTTATCACATACTTGTTGAACAGATCCCCGGCTTTTTCTGGTTTGGATCACGTAGTAATGTGGTACCACACTGAAACAATTCATTAAACCTGGTTTCGATCAATATTTTAGAGGATAACGCATGTTATGTCTGGGATAGGTCTGGGATTTGCCCTCATCAGGCTCATAGTTTCGCGTTTTTCACATACTTGTTGAACAGATTCTGGCCTTTTTCTGGATTGGATCCCGTAGTAATGTGGTACCACACTGAAACAGTCGATTAAACCTGGTTTCGATCAATAATTTTGAGGGTAACGCAAGTTAGGTCTAGATTAGGCCTAGGATTTTCCCTCATCAGACACATAATTTCGCATTCTTCACATACATGTAGAACGGGTCCTGGGTTTTTTCTGGTTTGGACACGTAGTAATGTGGTACCACACTGAAACCGTCCATTAAACCTGGTTTCGATCAATATTTTAGAGGATAAGGCATGTTATGTCTGGGACTTGTCTGGGATTTGCCCTCATCTGGGTCATACTTTCGCATTTTTAACATACTTGTTGAACAGATCCTCGGTTTTTCTGGTTTGGATCACGTAGTAATGTGGTACCACACTGAAACAGTCCATTAAACCTAGTTTCGATCAATAGTTTAGAGGATAACGCATGTTAGGTCTAGATTAGGCCTGGGATTTGCCCTCATCAGACACACACTTTTGCATTCTCCACATACTTGTTGAACAGATCCTGGGTCTTTTCTGGTTCGGATCACATAGTAATGTGGTACCACACTGAAACATTCAATTAAATCTGGTCTTGATAAATATTTTGGAGGACAACGCATGTTGGGTCTGGGATAGGACTGGGATTTGCCCTCATCAGGGTCATATTTTCGCATTTTTAACATACTTGTTGAACAGATCCTCGGTTTTTCTGTTTTGGATCACGTAGTAATGTGGTACCACACTGAAACCGTCCATTAAACCTAGTTTCGATCAATAGTTTAGAGGATAACGCATGTTAGGTCTAGATTAGGCCTGGGATTTGCCCTCATCAGGGTCATACTTTCACGTTTTTCACATACTTGTTGAACAGATCCCTGGCTTATTCTGGTTTGGATCATGTACTAATGTGGAACCACACTGAAACAGACCATTAAATCTGGTCTTGATAAATATTTTAGAAGATAACGCATGTTAGGTCTGGGTTAGGTCTGGGATTTGCTCTCATCAGGCTCGTACTTTCGAATATTTCTCAAACTTGATGGCCAGAACCTGGGGTTTTTCTGGATTGGATCACGTAGTAATGTGGTACCACACTGAAATAGTCCATTAAACCTGGTTTCGATCAATATTTTAGAGGATAACGCAAGTTAGGTATGGGATAGGTCCGGGATTTGCCCTCATCAGGGTCATATTTTCGCATTTTTCACATACTTGTTGAACAGATCCCCTGCTTTTTCCGGTTTGGATCACGTAGTAATGTGGTACCACACTGAAACAGTCCATTAAACCTGGTTTCGATCAATATTTTAGAGGATAACGCATGTTATGTCTGCGATAGGTCTGGGATTTGCCCCCATCAGGCTCACAGTTTCGCGATTTTCACATACTTGTTGAACAGATTCTGGGTTTTTCCTGATTTGGATCAAGTAGTAATGTGGTACCACACTGAAACAGTCCATTAAACCTGGTTTCGATCAATATTTTACAGAATAACGCATGTTAGGTCTTGGTGAGGTCTGGGATTTGCTCTCATCAGGCTCGTACTTTCGCATATGTCTCATAGTTGATGGCCAGATTCTGGGCTTTTTCTGATTTGGATCACGTTGTAATGTGGTACCACACTGAAACAGTAGATTAAAACAGGTTTCGGTCAATATTTTAGATGATAACGCAAGATATGTCTGGGATAGGTCTGGGATTTGCCCTCGTCAGGCTCATACTTTCGCATTCTTCACATACTAGTTGTAGAGATCCTGGGTTTTATTCTGGTTTGGATCACGTAGTAATGTGGTACCACACTGAAACAGTCGATTAAACCTGGCTTCGATGAATATTTTAGAGAATAACTCATGTTAGGTCTAGGTTAGGTCCGGGATTTGCCCTCATCAGGGTCATATTTTCGCATTTTTCACATACTTGTTGAACAGATCCCTGGCTTTTTCTGGTTTGGATCACGTAGTAATGTGGTACCACACTGAAACAGTCCATTAAACCTGGTTTCGATCAATATTTTAGAGAATAACTCATGTTAGGTCTAGGTTAGGTCTGGTATTTTCCTTCATCAGACACATATTTTCGCATTGTTCACATACTTGTTGAACTGATCCCTGGCTTCTTCTGGTTTGGATCACGTAGTAATGTGGTACCACACTGAAACAGTCCATTAAATCTGGGTTCGATCAATATTTTAGAGGACAACGCATGTTTGGTCTAGATTATGCCTGGGATTTGCCGTCATCAAGGTCATACTTTCGCGTTTTTCACATACTTGTTGAACAGATCCCTGGCTTATCCTGGTTTGGATCATGTACTAATGTGGTACCACACTGAAACAGTCCATTAAATCTGGTCTTGATAAATATTTTAGAGGATAACGCATGTTATGTCTGGGTTAGGTCTACGATTTGCCCTCAGCAGGCTCATACTTTCGCATATTTCTCATACTTGATGGCCAGATCCTGGGCTTTTTCTGGATTGGATCACGTAGTAATGTGGTACCACACTGAAACAGTCCATTAAACCTGGTTGCGATCAATATTTTAGAGGATAACGCAAGTTAGGTCTTGGTTAGGCCTGGGATTTTCCTCCATCAGACACATACTTTCGCATTCTACACATACTTGTTGAACGGATCCTGGGTTTTTTCTGGTTTGGATCAGGTAGTAATGTGGTACGACACTGAAATAGTCCATTAAACCTGGTTTCGATCAATATTTTAGAGGATAATGCAAGTTAGGCCAAGGTTAGTCCTGGGATTTTCCTTCATCAGACACATACTTTCGCATTCTTCACATACTTGTAGAACGGATCCTTGGTTTTTTTCAGGTTTGGATCATGTAGTAATGTGGTACCACACTGAAACAGTCCATTAAACCTGGTTTCGATCAATATTTTACAGAATAACGCATGTTAGGTCTAGGTTAGGTCTGGGATTTGCTCTCATCAGGCTCGTACTTTCGCATATTTCTCATACTTGATGGCCAGATTCTGGGCTTTTTCTGGATTGAATCACGTAGTAATGTGGTATCACACTGAAACATTCAATTAAACCTAGTTTCGATGAATATTTTAGAGGATAACGCATGTTATGTCTAGGTTAGACCTGGGATTTGCCCTCATCAGGGTCATATTTTCGCATTGTTCACATACTTGTTGAACAGATCCCTGGCTTCTTCTGGTTTGGATCACGTAGTAATATGGTACCACACTGAAAAAGTCCATTAAACCTGGCTTCGATGAATACTTTAGTGAATAACTCATGTTAGGTCCAGGTTAGGTCTGGGATTTGCTCTCATCAGGCTCGTACTTTCGCATATTTCTCATACTTGATGGCCAGATCCTGGGGTTTTTCTGGATTGGATCACGTACTAATATGGTACCACACTGAAATAGTCCATTAAACCTGGTTTCGATCAATATTTTAGAGGATAACGCATGTTATGTCTGGGATAGGTCTGGGATTTGCTCTCATCGGGCTCGTACTTTCGCATATTTCTCATACTTCATGGTTAGATCCTGGGCTTTTTCTGGATTGGATCACGTAGCAATGTGGTACCACACTGAAGCAGTCGATTAAACCTGGTCTTGATAAATATTTTAGAGGATAACGCATGTTATGTCTGCGATAGGTCTGGGATTTGCCCTCATCAGGCTCGTAGTTTCGCATTTTTCACATACTTGTTGAACAGATGCCGGGTTTTTCTGGTTTGGATCTCGTAGTAATGTGGTACCACACTGAAACAGTCCATTAAACCTAGTTTCGATGAATATTTTAGAGGATTACGCATGTTAGGTCTAGGTTGGGTCTGGGATTTGCCCTCATCAGGGTCATACTTTCGCGTTTTTCACATACTTGTTGAACAGATCCCTGGCTTATTCTGGTTTGGATCATGTACTAATGTGGTACCACACTGATGCAGTCCATTAAACCTGGTTTGGAACAATATTTTAGAGAATAACTCATGCTATGTCTGGGTCAGGTCTAGGATTTGCCCTCAGCAGGCTCACACTTTCACATATTTCTCATACTTGATGGCTAGATCCTGGGCTTTTTCTGGATTGGATCACGCAGTAATGTGGTACCACACTGAAACAGTCCATTAAACCTGGCTCCGATCAATATTTTAGAGGATAACGAATGTTATGTCTGGGATAGGTCTGGGATTTGCCCTCATCAGGGTCATAGTTTCGCGTTTTTCACACACTTGTTGAACAGATTCTGGGTTTTTTCTGGCCTGGATCACGTAGTAATGTGGTACCACACTGAGACAGTCGATTAGACCTGGTTTCGAACAATATTTTAGAGAATAACGCATGTTAGGTCATGGTTAGGTCTGGGATTTGCTCTCATCAGGCTCGTACTTTCGCATATTTCTCATACTTCATGGCCAGATTCTGGGCTTTTTCTGGTTTGGATCACGTAGTAATGTGGTACCACACTGAAACAGTCCATTAAACCTGGTTTCGAACAATATTTTAGAGAATAACGCATGTTATGTCTAGGTTAGGTCTCGGATTTGCCATCATCAGGGTCATACTTTCGCATTTTTCACATACTTGTTGAACAGATCCTGGGTTTTTCTGGTTTGGATCACGTAGTAATGTGGTACCACACTGAACCAGTCCATTAAACCTGGTTTCGATCAATATTTTAGAGAATAACGCATGTTAGGTCTTGGTTAGGTCTGGGATTTGCCATCATCAGGGTCATACTTTCGCGTTTTTCACATACCTGTTGAACAGATCCCTGGCTTATTCTGGAATGGATCATGTACTAATGTGGTACCACACTGATGCAGTCCATTACACCTGGTTTGGAACAATATTTTAGAGAATAACTCATGTTATGTCTGGGTTAGGTCTAGGATTTGCCCTCAGCAGGCTCACACTGTCACATATTGCTCATACTTGATGGCTAGATCCTGCGCTTTTTCTGGATTGGATCACGCAGTAATGTGATACCACACTGGAACAGTCCATTAAAACTGGTTTCGATCAATATTTTAGAGGATAACGCATGTTATGTCTGGGATAGGTCTGGGATTTGCCCTCATCAGGTTCATAGTTTCGCGTTTTTCACATACTTGTTGAACAGATTCTGGGTATTTTCTGGTTTGGATCACGTAGTAATGTGGTACCACACTGAAGCAGTCCATTAGACCTGGTTTCGAACAATATTTTACAGAATAACGCATCGTAGGTCCTGGTTAGGTCTGGGATTTGCCCTCATCAGGGTCATACTTTCACGTTTTTCACATACTTGTTTAACAGATCCCTGGCTTATTCTGGTTTGGATCATGTACTAATGTGGTACCACACTGATACAGTCCATTAAACCTGGTTTGGAACAATATTTTAGAGAATAACTCATGTTATGTCTGGGTTAGGTCTAGGATTTGCCCTCAGCAGGCTCACACTTTCGCATATTTGTCATACTTGATGGCTAGATCCTGGGCATTTTCTGGATAGGATCACGCAGTAATGTGGTACCACACTGAAACAGTCCATTAAACCAGGTTTCGATCAATATTTTACAGAATAACGCATCGTAGGTCTTGGTTAGGTCTGGGATTTGCTCTCATCAGGCTCGTACTTTCGCATATTTCTCATACTTGATGTCTAGATCCTGGGCTTTTTCTGGATTGGATCACATAGTAATGTGGTATCACACTGAAACATTCAATAAAACCTGGTTTCGATCAATATTTTAGAGGATAACGCATGTTATGTCTAGGTTAGGCCTGGGATTTGCCATCATCAGACACATACTTTCGCATTCTCGACATACTTCTTGAACATATCCTGGGTTTTTTCTGGTTTGGATCTCGTAGTAATGTGGTACCACACTGAAACATTCAATTAAATCTGGTCTTGATAAATATTTTGGAGGATAACACATGTTATGTCTGGGATTTGCCCTCATCAGGGTCATAGTTTCGCGTTTTTCACATACTTGTTGAACAGATTCTGGGTTTTTTCTGGTTTGGATCACGTAGTAATGTGGTACCACACTGAAACAGTCCATTAAACCTGGTTTCGATCAATATTATACAGAATAACGCATCGTAGGTCTTGGTTAGGTCTGGGATTTGTTCTCATCAGGCTCGTACTTTCGCATATCTCTCATAGTTGATGCCCATATTCTGGGCTTTTTGTGGATTGGATCACGCAGTAATGTGGTACCACACTGAAATAGTCCATTAAATCTGTTTTCGATAAATATTTTAGAGGATAACGCAAGTTAGGTCTTGGTTAGGCCTGGGATTTTCCTTCATCAGACACATACTTTCGCATTCTTCACGTACATGTTGAGCGGATCCTGGGTTTTTTCTGGTTTGGATCACGTAGTAATGTGGTACCACACTGAAAAAGTCCATTAAACATGGTTTCGAACAATATTTTAGAGAATAACGCATGGTAGGTCTTGGTTAGGTCTGGGATTTGCTCTCATCAGGCTCGTACTTTCGTATATTTCTCATAGTTGATGGCCAGATCCTGGGTTTTTTTCTGGTTTGGATCACGTAGTAATGTGGTACCACACTGAAACAGTCGATTAAACCTGGTTTCTATCAACAATTTTGAGGGTAACGCATGTTAGGTCTAGGTTAGGCCTGGGATTTGCCATCATCAGACACATACTTTCGCATTCTCGACATACTTCTTGAACATATCCTGGGTTTTTTCTGGTTTGGATCTCGTAGTAATGTGGTACCACACTGAAACATTCAATTAAATCTGGTCTTGATAAATATTTTGGAGGATAACACATGTTATGTCTGGGATTTGCCCTCATCAGGGTCATAGTTTCGCGTTTTTCACATACTTGTTGAACAGATTCTGGGTTTTTTCTGGTTTGGATCACGTAGAAATGTGGTACCACACTGAATCAGTCCATTAAACCTGGTTTCGATGAATATTTTAGAGAATAACTCATGTTATGTCTGGGTTAGGTCTAGGATTTGCCCTCAGCAGGCTCATACTTTCGCATATTTCTCATACTTGATGGCCAGATCCTGGGCTTTTTCTGATTTGAATCACGTAGTAATGTGGTACCACACTGAAACAGTCAATCAAACCTGGTTGCGATTAATATTTTATAGGATAACGTCAGTTATGTCTGGGATTGTTCTGGTATTTGCAATCATCAGGCTCATACTTTCGCATTTTTGGTATACTTGTTGGCTAGATCCTGGGCTTTTTCTGATTTGAATCACGTAGTAATGTGGTACCACACTGAAACAGTCAATCAAACCTGGTTGCGATTAATATTTTATAGGATAACGTCAGTTATGTCTGGGATTGTTCTGGTATTTGCAATCATCAGGCTCATACTTTCGCATTTTTCGCATACTTGAATGGCCAGATCCTGGCTTTTTCAGGTTAGGATTTCGTATTAATGTGGTGCCACAGTGAAATAGTCAATTCAACCTGGATTCAATCAATATTTTATAGGATAACGCCGGATATATCTGGGTTAGGTCTGGTAATTGCAAACATCTGGGTCATACTTTCGCATTTTTCGCATACTTGTTGGCCAGATCCTGGGTTTCGTCAGATTTGGATCGCGTAGTAATGTGGTACCACACCGAAACAGTCAATTAAAACTGGATTTGATCAAGACTATAGAGGATAACACCGGTTATATCTGGGTTACGTCTGGTAATTTGCAATCATCTTCCACATACTTTCGCATTTTTGGTATACTTGTTGGCCAGATCCTTGGTCATTTCTGGATAAGATCACGTATCAATGTGGTACCACAATGAAACACTCAATTAAACCTTGTTCCGATTAATATTTTAGAGGATAACGCTGGTTATGTCTGGGTTAGTTCTGGTATTTGCAATCATCAGGCTCATACTTTCACATTTTTCGCATACTTGAATGGCCAGATCCTGGGCTTTTTCTGGTATGAGTCACGTAGTGATGTGGTACCATACTGAAACAGTCATTTAAACCTGGTTTTGATTAGTATTTTAGAGGATAACAACGGTAAGGTTTGTGTTTTGTCTTGTATTTGCAACCATCTGCCTCATACTTTCGCATCTTTCGCATACTAGTTGGCCAGATCCTGGGTTTTTTTCTGGTTTGGATCACGTTTTTAGTGTGGTACCACACTGAAGTAGTCAATAAAACCTTGTCCCGATTAATATTTTGGAGGATAACACCGGTTAGGTCTGGGTTACGACTGGTATTTGCAATCACCAGGCTCATACTTTCACATATTTCGCATACTTGAATGGCCAGATCCTGGGCCTTTTCTGATTTGGATCGCGTAGTAATGTGGTACCACACCGAAACAGTCAATCAAACATGGATTTGATCAAGACAATAGAGGATAACACCGGTTAGGTCTGGGTTACATCTGGTATTTGCAATCATCTTCCTCATACGTTCGCATTTTTGGTATACTTGTTGGCTAGATCCTGGGCTTTTTCTGATTTGAATCACGTAGTAATGTGGTACCACACTGAAACAGTCAATTAAACCTGGTTGCGATTAATATTTTATAGGATAACGTCAGTTATGTCTGGGATTGTTCTGGTATTTGCAATCATCAGGCTCATACTTTCACATTTCTCGCATACTTGAATGGCCAGATCCTGGCTTTTTCTGGTTAGGATTTCGTATTAATGTGGTGCCACAGTGAAATAGTCAATTCAACCTGGATTCAATCAATATTTTATAGGACAACGCCGGATATGTCTGGGTTAGATCTGGTATTCGCCATCATCTAGCTCATACTTTCGCATTTTTCGCATACTTGAATGGCCAGATCCTGGGTTTTTCTCTCGATAGGATCACGTAGTAATGTGGTACCACACCGAAACAGTCAATTAAACCTGGTTGCGATTAATATTATATAGGATAACGCCAGTTATGTCTGGGGTGGCTCTGGTATTTGCAATCATCAGGGTCATACTTTCGCATTTTTCGCATACTTGTTGGCCAGATCCTGGGTTTTTTCTGGTTAGGATCACGTATAAATGTGGTGCCACACTGAAATAGTCAATTCAACCTGGATTCGATTAATATTTTAGAGGATAACACCAGTTATGTCTGGGTTAGGTTTGGTATTTGCCATCATCTAGCTCATACTTTCGCATTTTTCGCATACTTGTTGGCCAGATCCTGGGTTTTTTCTGGTTAGGATCACGTATAAATGTGGTACCACACTGAAACAGTCAATTAAACCTGGTTGCGATTAATAATTTAGAGGATAACGCCGGTTAGGTTTGTGTTAGCTCTGGTATTTGCAATAATCTGGGGCATACTTTCGCATTTTTCGCATACTTGTTGGCCAGATCCTGGGTTCCTTCTGACTTGGATCACGTAGTAATGTGGTACCACGCCTAAACCGTCATTTAAACCTGGTTGCGGTTAATATTTTGGAGGATAATACCTGTAAGGTCTGGGTTACGTCTGGTATTTGCAATAATATGCCTCATACTTTCGCATTTTTCGCAAACTTCAATGGCCAGATCCTGTCCTTTTTCAGATATGAATAACGTAGAAGTGTGGTACCACACTGAAACCGTCAATTAAACCTTGTTCCGATTAATATTTTAGAGGATAACGCTGGTTATGTCTGGGTTAGTTCTGGTATTTGCAATCATCAGGGTCATACTTTCACATTTTTCGCATACTTGAATGGCCAGATCCTGGGCTTTTTCTGGTATGAGTCACGTAGTGATGTGGTACCATACTGAAACAGTCATTTAAACCTGGTTTTGATTAGTATTTTAGAGGATAACAACGGTAAGGTTTGTGTTTTGTCTTGTATTTGTAACCATCTGCCTCATACTTTCGCATCTTTCGCATACTAGTTGGCCAGATCCTGGGTTTTTTTCTGGTTTGGATCACGTTTTTAGTGTGGTACCACACTGAAGTAGTCAATAAAACCTTGTCCCGATTAATATTTTGGAGGATAACACCGGTTAGGTCTGGGTTACGACTGGTATTTGCAATCATCAGGCTCATACTTTCGCATTTTTCGCATACTTGAATGGCCAGATCCTGGGTTTTTTCAGGTTAGGATCTCGTATTAATGTGGTGCCACAATAAAATAGTCAATTCAACCAGGATTCGATCAATATTTTATAGGATAACGCCGGATATATCTGGGTTAGGTCTGGTAATTGCAAACATCTGGCTCATACTTACGCATTTTTCGCATACTTGTTGGCCAGATCCTGGGTTTCTTCAGATTTGAATCACGTAGTAATGTGGTACCACACTGAAACAGTCGATTAAACCTGGTTGCGATTAATATTTTAGAGGACAATACCGGTTAGGTCTGGGTTACGTCTGGTATTAGCAATCATCTAGCTGATACTTTCGCATTTTTCGCATAATTGAATGGCCATATCCCGGCCTTTTTTTGGATTGGATCACGTAGTAATGTGGTACCACACTGAAACCGTCAATTAAACCTGGTTCCGATTAATATTTTAGAGGATAACGCCGGTTATCTCTGGGTTAGGTCTGGTATTTGTAATCATCTGGCTCATACTTTCGCTTTTTTCGCATACTTGTTGGCCAGATCCTTGGTCTTTTTCCGGATAAGATCACGTATCAATGTGGTACCACACTGAAACAGTCAATTAAACCTGGTTGCGATTAATATTTTATAGGATAACGCCGGATATATCTGGGTTTGGTCTGGTATTTGCAATCATCAGGCTCATACTTTCGCATTTTTCGCATACTTGTTGGCCAGATCCTGGGTTTTTTCTGGTTAGGATCACGTATAAATGTGGTACCACACTGAAACAGTCAATTAAACCTGGTTGCGATTAATAATTTAGAGGATAACGCCGGTTATCTCTGGGTTAGGTCAGGTATTTGTAATCATCTGGCTCATACTTTCGCATTTTTCGCATACTTGTTGGCCAGATCCTTGGTCTTTTTCTGGATAAGATCACGTATCAATGTGGTACCACACTGAAACAGTCAATTAAACCTGGTTGCGATTAATATTTTATAGGATAACGCCGGATATATCTGGGTTAGGTCTGGTATTTGCAATCATCAGGCTCATACGTTCGCATTTTTGGTATACTTGTTGGCTAGATCCTGGGCTTTTTCTGATTTGAATCACGTAGTAATGTGGTACCACACTGAAACAGTCAATTAAACCTGGTTGCGATTAATATTTTATAGGATAACGTCAGTTATGTCTGGGATTGTTCTGGTATTTGCAATCATCAGGCTCATACTTTCGCATTTCTCGCATACTTGAATGGCCAGATCCTGGCTTTTTCTGGTTAGGATTTCGTATTAATGTGGTGCCACAGTGAAATAGTCAATTCAACCTGGATTCAATCAATATTTTATAGGATAACGCCGGATATATCTGGGTTAGGTCTGGTAATTGCAAACATCTGGCTCATACTTTCGCATTTTTCGCATACTTGTTGGCCAGATCCTGGGTTTCTTCAGATTTGGATCGCGTAGTAACGTGGTACCACACCGAAACAGTCAATTAAAACTGGATTTGATCAAGACTATAGAGGATAACACCGGTTATATCTGGGTTACGTCTGGTAATTTGCAATCATCTTCCACATACTTTCGCATTTTTGGCATACTTGTTGGCCAGATCCTTGGTCTTTTTCTGGATAAGATCACGTATCAATGTGGTACCACAATGAAACAGTCAATTAAATCTGGTTGCGATTAATATTTTATAGGATAACGCCGGTTATGTCTGGGGTGGCTCTGGTATTTGCAATCATCAGGCTCATACTTTCGCATTTTTCGCATACTTGTTGGCCAGATCCTGGGTTTTTTCTGACTTGGATCACGTAGTAATGTGGTACCACGCCTAAACCGTCATTTAAACCTGGTTGCGGTTAATATTTTGGAGGATAATACCTGTAAGGTCTGGGTTACGTCTGGTATTTGCAATAATATGCCTCATACTTTCGCATTTTTCGCATACTTGAATGGCCAGATCCTGTCCTTTTTCTGGTTTGGATCACGTAGTAAAGGGGTAGCACACTGGAACGGTCAATTAAACCTTGTTCCGATTAATATTTTAGAGGATAACGCTGGTTATGTCTGGGTTAGTTCTGGTATTTGCAATCATCAGGCTCATACTTTCACATTTTTCGCATACTTGAATGGCCAGATCCTGGGCTTTTTCTGGTATGAGTCGCGTAGTGATGTGGTACCATACTGAAACAGTCAATTAAACCTGGTTTTGATTAGTATTTTAGAGGATAACAACGGTAAGGTTTGTGTTTTGTCTTGTATTTGTAACCATCTGCCTCATACTTTCGCATCTTTCGCATACTAGTTGGCCAGATCCTGGGTTTTTTTCTGGTTTGGATCACGTTTTTAGTGTGGTACCACACTGAAGTAGTCAATAAAACCTTGTCCCGATTAATATTTTGGAGGATAACACCGGTTAGGTCTGGGTTACGACTGGTATTTGCAATCATCAGGCTCATACTTTCGCATTTTTCGCATACTTGAATGGCCAGATCCTGGGTTTTTTCAGGTTAGGATCTCGTATTAATGTGGTGCCACAATAAAATAGTCAATTCAACCAGGATTCGATCAATATTTTATAGGATAACGCCGGATATATCTGGGTTAGGTCTGGTAATTGCAAACATCTGGCTCATACTTACGCATTTTTCGCATACTTGTTGGCCAGATCCTGGGTTTCTTCAGATTTGGATCACGCAGTAATGTGGTACCACGCCGAAGCAGTCATTTAAACCTGGTTGTGATTAATATTTTAGGGGATAACGCCGGTTAGGTTTGTGTTAGGTGTGGTATTTGCAATAATCTGGCTCATACTGTCGAATTTTTCGCATACTTGTTGGTCAGATCCTGTGTTTTTCCTGGTTTGGATCACGTATTAATGAAGTACCACACCGAAACCGTCATTTAAACCTGGTTGCGATTAATATTTTAGAGGACAATACCGGTTAGGTCTGGGTTACGTCTGGTATTAGCAATCGTCTAGCTGATACTTTCGCATTTTTCGCATAATTGAATGGCCATATCCCGGGCTTTTTTTGGATTGGATCACGTAGTAATGTGGTACCCCACCGAAACAGTCATTTCAACCTGGTTGCGATGAATATTTTAGAGGATAACACCAGTTAGGTCTGGGTTACGTCTGGTAATTTGCAATCATCTTCCACATACTTTCACATTTTTGGCATACTTGTTGGCCAGATCCTTGGTCTTTTTCTGGATAAGATCACGTATCAATCTGGTACCACAATGAAACAGTCAATTAAACCTGGCTGCGATTAATATTTTATAGGATAACGCCGGTTATGTCTGGGTTAGGTCTGGTATTCGCCACGATCTAGCTCATTCTTTCGCATTTTTCGCATACTTGAATGGCCAGATCCTGGGTTTTTCTCTCGTTAGGATCACGTAGTAATGTGGTACCACACTGAAACAGTCAATTAAACCTGATTGCGATTAATATTTTAGAGGATATCCCCGGTTATGTCTTGGTTAGGTCTGGTATTTGTAATCGTCTAGCTGATACTTTCGCATTTTTCGCATAATTGAATGGCCATATCCCGGGCTTTTTTTGGATTGGATCACGTAGTAATGTGGTACCACACTGAAACAGTCCATTAAATCTGGTTTCGATCAATATTTTAGAGGACAACGCATGTTAGGTCTGGGACATGTCTGGGATTTGCCCTCATCTACCTCATACTTTCGCATTTTTCTCATTCTTGTTGGCCAGATCCTGGGCTTTTTCTGATTTGAATCACGTAGTAATGTGGTACCACACTGAAATAGTCAATAAAACCTGGTTCCGATTAATTTTTTAGAGGGGAACGCCGGTTATGCCTGGGTTAGGTCTGGTATTTGCCATCATCTAGCTCATAATTTCGCATTTTTCGCATACTTGAATGGCCAGATCCCGGGCTTTTTCAGGTTTGGATCACGTAGAAATGTGGTACCACACCGAAACAGTCAATTAAACCTGGTTCCGATTAATATTTTAGAGGATAACCCCGGTTATGTCTTGGTTAGGTCTGGTATTTGCAATCATCTGCCTCATAGTTTCGCATTTTTCGCATACTTGAATGGCCAGATCCTGTCCTTTTTCTGGTTTGGATCACGTAGTAAAGAGGTACCACACTGAAACGGTCAATTAATCCTGGTTGCGATTAATAATTTAGAGGATTACGCAGATTAAGCCTGGGTTAGGTCTGGTATTTGCAATCATGTGCCACATACTTTCGCATTTTTCGCATTCTTGTTGGCCAGATCCTGGGTTTCCTCTGGTTAGGATCACGTAGTAATGTGGTACCACACTGAAACAGTCAATTAAACCTGATTGCGATTAATATTTTAGAGGATAACCCCGGTTATGTCTGGGTTAGGTCTGGTATTTGCAATCATCTGCTCATACCTTCGCATTTTTCTCATTCTTGAATGGCCAGATCCTGGGCCTTCTCAGGTTTGGATCACATAGAAATGTGGTACCACACCGAAACAGTCAATTAAACCTGGTTCCGATTAATATTTTAGAGGATAACGCCGGTTATCTCTGGGTTAGGTCTGGTATTTGTAATCATCTGGCTCATACTTTCGCATTTTTCGCATACTTGTTGGCCAGATCCTTGGTCTTTTTCTGGATAAGATCACGTATCAATGTGGTACCACACTGAAACAGTCAATTAAACCTGGTTGCGATTAATATTTTATAGGATAACGCCGGATATATCTGGGTTAGGTCTGGTATTTGCAAACATCTGGCTCATACTTTCGCATTTTTCGCATACTTGTTGGTCAGATCCTGGGTTTTTTCTGGTTTGGATCACGTAGTAATGTGGTACCCCAACGAAACAGTCATTTCAACCTGGTTGCGATTAATATTTTAGATGATCACACCGGTTAGGTCTGGGTTACGTCTGGTATTTGTAATTGTCTGCCTCATACTTTCGCATTCTTCGCATACTTGAATGGCCAGATCCTGTCCTTTTTCTGGTTTGGATCACGTAGTAAAGTGGTACCAGACTGAAACAGTCAATTAAACCTTGTTCCGATTAATATTGTAGAGAATAACGCTGGTTATGTCTAGGTTAGTTCTGGTATTTGCAATCATCTGGCTTATACTTTCGCATCCTTCGCTTACTTGTTGGCCAGATCCTGGGTTTTTTTCCGGTTAGGATCACGCATTAATCTGGTACCACACTGAAATAGTCAATTCAACCTGGGTTCGATCAATATTTTAGAGGATAACACCGGTTAGGTCTGGGTTACGTCTGGTATTTGTAATCATCATGGTCATACTTTCGCATTTTTGGTATACTTGTTGGCCAGATCCTGGGGATTTTCTGATTTGAATCACGTAGTAAGAGGATAACACCGTACAGGTTTGTGTTCGGTCTGGTATATGCAATCATCTGGCTCATAATTTCGCATTTTTTGCATAATTGTTGGCCAGATCCTGGGTTCCTTCTGATTTGGATCACGTAGTAATGTGGTACCACGCCGAAACCGTCATTTAAACCTGGTTGCGATTAATATTTTAGAGGATAACGCCGGTTAGGTTTGTGTTAGGTCTGGTATTTGCAATAATCTGGCTCATACTTTCGCATTTTTCGCATACTCTTTGGCCAGATCCTGGTTTTTTTTCTGGTTAGGATCACGTATGAAAGTGGTACCACACTGAAATAGTCAATTCAACCTGGATTCGATGAATATTTTACAGGATATCACCGGGTAGGTCTGGGTTACGTCTGGCATTTGCAATCATCTGCCTCATAGGTTCGCATAATTCGCGTACTTTTGGCCAGATCCTGGGTACTTTTCTCGTTAGGGTCACGTGTTAATGTGGTGCCACACTGAAATGGTTAACTCAACCTGGATTCGACGAATATTTTAGAGGATAACACCGGTTAGGTCAGGGTTAAGTGTGGTATTTGCCATTATCTAGCTCATAGTTTCGCATTTTTCGCATACTTGAATGGCCATATCCTGGGCTTTCTCTGGTTAGAATCACATAGTAAAGTGGTACCACACTGAAACAGTCAATAAAACCTTGTTCCGACTAATATTTTAGAGGATAACGCCGGTTAGGTTTGTGTTAGGTCTGGTATTTGCAATCATCTGGCTCATACTTTCGCATCTTTCGCATACTTGTTGGCCAGATCCTGGGTTTTTTTCTGGTTAGGATCACGTATGAAAGTGGTACCACACTGAAATAGTCAACTAAAGTTGGTTTCGACCAATATTTTAGAGGATAACACCGGTTCGATCCGGGTTACGTCTGGTATTTGCAATCATCTGTCTCAAACTCTCGCATTTTTCGCATACTTGAACGGCCAGATCCTGTCCTTTTTCTGGTTTGGATCACGTAGTAAAGTGGCACCACACTGAAATAGTCAATAAAACCTGATTCCGATTAATATTTTAGAGGTGAACGCCGGTTATGCCTGGGTTAGGTCTGGTATTTGCCATCATCTAGCTCATACCTTCACATTTTTCTCATTCTTGTTGGCCAGATCCTGGGCTTTTTCTGATTTGAATCAGGTAGTAATGTGGTACCACACTGAAACCGTCAATCAAACCAGGATTTGATCAATTCTTTAGAGGATAACACCGTATAGGTTTGTGTTAGGTCTGGTATTTGTAACAATCTGTCCCATACTTTCGGATTTTTCGCATACTTGTTGGTCAGATCCTGTGTTCTTTCTGGTTTGGATCACGTAGTAATGTGGTACCACATTGAAACAGTCAATTAAACCTTGTTCCGATTAATATTTTAGAGGATAACGCCGGTTAGGTTTGTGTTAGGTCTGGTATATGCAATAATCTGGCTCATACTTTCGCATTTTTCGCATACTTGAATGGCCAGATCCTGTCCTTTTTCTGGTTTGGATCACGTAGTAAAGTGGTACCAGACTGAAACAGTCAATTAAACCTTGTTCCGATTAATATTTTAGAGAATAACGCTGGTTATGTCTAGGTTAGTTCTGGTATTTGCAATCATCTGGCTTATACTTTCGCATCCTTCGCTTACTTGTTGGCCAGATCCTGGGTTTTTTTCCGGTTAGGATCACGCATTAATCTGGTACCACACTGAAATAGTCAATTCAACCTGGGTTCGATCAATATTTTAGAGGATAACACCGGTTAGGTCTGGGTTACGTCTGGTATTTGTAATCATCATGGTCATACATTCGCATTTTTGGTATACTTGTTGGCCAGATCCTGGGGTTTTTCTGATTTGAATCACGTAGTAAGAGGATAACACCGTACAGGTTTGTGTTCGGTCTGGTATATGCAATCATCTGCCTCATAATTTCGCATTTTTTGCATAATTGTTGGCCAGATCCTGGGTTCCTTCTGATTTGGATCACGTAGTAATGTGGTACCACGCCGAAACCGTCATTTAAACCTGGTTGCGATTAATATTTTAGAGGATAACGCCGGTTATCTCTGGGTTAGGTCTGGTATTTGTAATCATCTGGCTCATACTTTCGCTTTTTTCGCATACTTGTTGGCCAGATCCTTGGTCTTTTTCCGGATAAGATCACGTATCAATGTGGTACCACACTGAAACAGTCAATTAAACCTGGTTGCGATTAATATTTTATAGGATAACGCCGGATATATCTGGGTTTGGTCTGGTATTTGCAATCATCAGGCTCATACTTTCGCATTTTTCGCATACTTGTTGGCCAGATCCTGGGTTTTTTCTGGTTAGGATCACGTATAAATGTGGTACCACACTGAAACAGTCAATTAAACCTGGTTGCGATTAATAATTTAGAGGATAACGCCGGTTATCTCTGGGTTAGGTCAGGTATTTGTAATCATCTGGCTCATACTTTCGCATTTTTCGCATACTTGTTGGCCAGATCCTTGGTCTTTTTCTGGATAAGATCACGTATCAATGTGGTACCACACTGAAACAGTCAATTAAACCTGGTTGCGATTAATATTTTATAGGATAACGCCGGATATATCTGGGTTAGGTCTGGTATTTGCAATCATCAGGCTCATACGTTCGCATTTTTGGTATACTTGTTGGCTAGATCCTGGGCTTTTTCTGATTTGAATCACGTACTAATGTGGTACCACACTGAAACAGTCAATTAAACCTGGTTGCGATTAATATTTTATAGGATAACGTCAGTTATGTCTGGGATTGTTCTGGTATTTGCAATCATCAGGCTCATACTTTCGCATTTCTCGCATACTTGAATGGCCAGATCCTGGCTTTTTCTGGTTAGGATTTCGTATTAATGTGGTGCCGCAGTGAAATAGTCAATTCAACCTGGATTCAATCAATATTTTATAGGATAACGCCGGATATATCTGGGTTAGGTCTGGTAATTGCAAACATCTGGCTCATACTTTCGCATTTTTCGCATACTTGTTGGCCAGATCCTGGGTTTCTTCAGATTTGGATCGCGTAGTAACGTGGTACCACACCGAAACAGTCAATTAAAACTGGATTTGATCAAGACTATAGAGGATAACACCGGTTATATCTGGGTTACGTCTGGTAATTTGCAATCATCTTCCACATACTTTCGCATTTTTGGCATACTTGTTGGCCAGATCCTTGGTCTTTTTCTGGATAAGATCACGTATCAATGTGGTACCACAATGAAACAGTCAATTAAATCTGGTTGCGATTAATATTTTATAGGATAACGCCGGTTATGTCTGGGGTGGCTCTGGTATTTGCAATCATCAGGCTCATACTTTCGCATTTTTCGCATACTTGTTGGCCAGATCCTGGGTTTTTTCTGACTTGGATCACGTAGTAATGTGGTACCACGCCTAAACCGTCATTTAAACCTGGTTGCGGTAAATATTTTGGAGGATAATACCTGTAAGGTCTGGGTTACGTCTGGTATTTGCAATAATATGCCTCATACTTTCGCATTTTTCGCATACTTGAATGGCCAGATCCTGTCCTTTTTCTGGTTTGGATCACGTAGTAAAGGGGTAGCACACTGGAACGGTCAATTAATCCTTGTTCCGATTAATATTTTAGAGGATAACGCTGGTTATGTCTGGGTTAGTTCTGGTATTTGCAATCATCAGGCTCATACTTTCACATTTTTCGCATACTTGAATGGCCAGATCCTGGGCTTTTTCTGGTATGAGTCGCGTAGTGATGTGGTACCATACTGAAACAGTCAATTAAACCTGGTTTTGATTAGTATTTTAGAGGATAACAACGGTAAGGTTTGTGTTTTGTCTTGTATTTGTAACCATCTGCCTCATACTTTCGCATCTTTCGCATACTAGTTGGCCAGATCCTGGGTTTTTTTCTGGTTTGGATCACGTTTTTAGTGTGGTACCACACTGAAGTAGTCAATAAAACCTTGTCCCGATTAATATTTTGGAGGATAACACCGGTTAGGTCTGGGTTACGACTGGTATTTGCAATCATCAGGCTCATACTTTCGCATTTTTCGCATACTTGAATGGCCAGATCCTGGGTTTTTTCAGGTTAGGATCTCGTATTAATGTGGTGCCACAATAAAATAGTCAATTCAACCAGGATTCGATCAATATTTTATAGGATAACGCCGGATATATCTGGGTTAGGTCTGGTAATTGCAAACATCTGGCTCATACTTACGCATTTTTCGCATACTTGTTGGCCAGATCCTGGGTTTCTTCAGATTTGGATCACGCAGTAATGTGGTACCACGCCGAAGCAGTCATTTAAACCTGGTTGTGATTAATATTTTAGGGGATAACGCCGGTTAGGTTTGTGTTAGGTGTGGTATTTGCAATAATCTGGCTCATACTGTCGAATTTTTCGCATACTTGTTGGTCAGATCCTGTGTTTTTCCTGGTTTGGATCACGTATTAATGAAGTACCACACCGAAACCGTCATTTAAACCTGGTTGCGATTAATATTTTAGAGGACAATACCGGTTAGGTCTGGGTTACGTCTGGTATTAGCAATCGTCTAGCTGATACTTTCGCATTTTTCGCATAATTGAATGGCCATATCCCGGGCTTTTTTTGGATTGGATCACGTAGTAATGTGGTACCCCACCGAAACAGTCATTTCAACCTGGTTGCGATGAATATTTTAGAGGATAACACCAGTTAGGTCTGGGTTACGTCTGGTAATTTGCAATCATCTTCCACATACTTTCACATTTTTGGCATACTTGTTGGCCAGATCCTTGGTCTTTTTCTGGATAAGATCACGTATCAATCTGGTACCACAATGAAACAGTCAATTAAACCTGGCTGCGATTAATATTTTATAGGATAATGCCGGTTATGTCTGGGTTAGGTCTGGTATTCGCCACGATCTAGCTCATTCTTTCGCATTTTTCGCATACTTGAATGGCCAGATCCTGGGTTTTTCTCTCGTTAGGATCACGTAGTAATGTGGTACCACACTGAAACAGTCAATTAAACCTGATTGCGATTAATATTTTAGAGGATAACCCCGGTTATGTCTTGGTTAGGTCTGGTATTTGCAATCATCTGCCTCATAGTTTCGCATTTTTCGCATACTTGAATGGCCAGATCCTGTCCTTTTTCTGGTTTGGATCACGTAGTAAAGAGGTACCACACTGAAACGGTCAATTAATCCTGGTTGCGATTAATAATTTAGAGGATTACGCAGATTAAGCCTGGGTTAGGTCTGGTATTTGCAATCATGTGCCACATACTTTCGCATTTTTCGCATTCTTGTTGGCCAGATCCTGGGTTTCCTCTGGTTAGGATCACGTAGTAATGTGGTACCACACTGAAACAGTCAATTAAACCTGATTGCGATTAATATTTTAGAGGATAACCCCGGTTATGTCTGGGTTAGGTCTGGTATTTGCAATCATCTGCTCATACCTTCGCATTTTTCTCATTCTTGAATGGCCAGATCCTGGGCCTTCACAGGTTTGGATCACATAGAAATGTGGTACCACACCGAAACAGTCAATTAAACCTGGTTCCGATTAATATTTTAGAGGATAACGCCGGTTATCTCTGGGTTAGGTCTGGTATTTGTAATCATCTGGCTCATACTTTCGCATTTTTCGCATACTTGTTGGCCAGATCCTTGGTCTTTTTCTGGATAAGATCACGTATCAATGTGGTACCACACTGAAACAGTCAATTAAACCTGGTTGCGATTAATATTTTATAGGATAACGCCGGATATATCTGGGTTAGGTCTGGTATTTGCAAACATCTGGCTCATACTTTCGCATTTTTCGCATACTTGTTGGTCAGATCCTGGGTTTTTTCTGGTTTGGATCACGTAGTAATGTGGTACCCCACCGAAACAGTCATTTCAACCTGGTTGCGATTAATATTTTAGATGATCACACCGGTTAGGTCTGGGTTACGTCTGGTATTTGCAATAGTCTGCCTCATACTTTCGCATTCTTCGCATACTTGAATGGCCAGATCCTGTCCTTTTTCTGGTTTGGATCACGTAGTAAAGTGGTACCAGACTGAAACAGTCAATTAAACCTTGTTCCGATTAATATTGTAGAGAATAACGCTGGTTATGTCTAGGTTAGTTCTGGTATTTGCAATCATCTGGCTTATACTTTCGCATCCTTCGCTTACTTGTTGGCCAGATCCTGGGTTTTTTTCCGGTTAGGATCACGCATTAATCTGGTACCACACTGAAATAGTCAATTCAACCTGGGTTCGATCAATATTTTAGAGGATAACACCGGTTAGGTCTGGGTTACGTCTGGTATTTGTAATCATCATGGTCATACTTTCGCATTTTTGGTATACTTGTTGGCCAGATCCTGGGGATTTTCTGATTTGAATCACGTAGTAAGAGGATAACACCGTACAGGTTTGTGTTCGGTCTGGTATATGCAATCATCTGGCTCATAATTTCGCATTTTTTGCATAATTGTTGGCCAGATCCTGGGTTCCTTCTGATTTGGATCACGTAGTAATGTGGTACCACGCCGAAACCGTCATTTAAACCTGGTTGCGATTAATATTTTAGAGGATAACGCCGGTTAGGTTTGTGTTAGGTCTGGTATTTGCAATAATCTGGCTCATACTTTCGCATTTTTCGCATACTTTTTGGCCAGATCCTGGTTTTTTTTCTGGTTAGGATCACGTATGAAAGTGGTACCACACTGAAATAGTCAATTCAACATGGATTCGATGAATATTTTACAGGATATCACCGGGTAGGTCTGGGTTACGTCTGGCATTTGCAATCATCTGCCTCATAGGTTCGCATAATTCGCGTAATTTTGGCCAGATCCTGGGTACTTTTCTCGTTAGGGTCACGTGTTAATGTGGTGCCACACTGAAATGGTTAACTCAACCTGGATTCGACGAATATTTTAGAGGATAACACCGGTTAGGTCAGGGTTAAGTGTGGTATTTGCCATTATCTAGCTCCTAGTTTCGCATTTTTCGCATACTTGAATGGCCATATCCTGGGCTTTCTCTGGTTAGAATCACGTAGTAAAGTGGTACCACACTGAAACAGTCAATTAAACCTTGTTCCGACTAATATTTTAGAGGATAACGCCGGTTAGGTTTGTGTTAGGTCTGGTATTTGCAATCATCTGGCTCATACTTTCGCATCTTTCGCATACTTGTTGGCCAGATCCTGGGTTTTTTTCTGTTTAGGATCACGTATGAAAGTGGTACCACACTGAAATAGTCAACTAAAGTTGGTTTCGACCAATATTTTAGAGGATAACACCGGTTCGATCCGGGTTACGTCTGGTATTTGCAATCATCTGTCTCAAACTTTCGCATTTTTCGCATACTTGAATGGCCAGATCCTGTCCTTTTTCTGGTTTGGATCACGTAGTAAAGTGGCACCACACTGAAATAGTCAATAAAACCTGATTCCGATTAATATTTTAGAGGGGAACGCCGGTTATGCCTGGGTTAGGTCTGGTATTTGCCATCATCTAGCTCATACTTTCACATTTTTCTCATTCTTGTTGGCCAGATCCTGGGCTTTTTCTGATTTGAATCAGGTAGTAATGTGGTACCACACTGAAACCGTCAATCAAACCAGGATTTGATCAATTCTTTAGAGGATAACACCGTATAGGTTTGTGTTAGGTCTGGTATTTGTAACAATCTGTCCCATACTTTCGGATTTTTCGCATACTTGTTGGTCAGATCCTGTGTTCTTCCTGGTTTGGATCACGTAGTAATGTGGTACCACATTGAAACAGTCAATTAAACCTTGTTCCGATTAAAATTTTAGAGGATAACGCCGGTTAGGTTTGTGTTAGGTCTGGTATTTGCAATAATCTGGCTCATACTTTCGCATCTTTCGCATACTTGAATGGCCAGATCCTGTCCTTTTTCTGGTTTGGATCACGTAGTAAAGTGGTACCAGACTGAAACAGTCAGTTAAATCTTGTTGCGATTAATATTTTAGAGAATAACGCTGGTTATGTCTAGGTTAGTTCTGGTATTTGCAATCATCTGGCTTATACTTTCGCATCCTTCGCTTACTTGTTGGCTAGATCCTGGGTTTTTTTCCGGTTGGGATCACGCATTAATCTGGTACCACACTGAAATAGTCAATTCAACCTGGGTTCGATCAATATTTTAGAGGATAACACCGGTTAGGTCTGGGTTACGTCTGGTGTTTGTAATCATCATGGTCATACTTTCGCATTTTTGGTATACTTGTTGGCCAGATCCTGGGGTTTTTCTGATTTGAATCACGTAGTAAGAGGATAACACCGTACAGGTTTGTGTTCGGTCTGGTATATGCTATCATCTGGCTCATAATTTCGCATTTTTTGCATAATTGTTGGCCAGATCCTGGGTTCCTTCTAATTTGGATCACGTAGTAATGTGGTACCACGCCGAAACCGTCATTTAAACCTGGTTGCGATTAATATTTTAGAGGATAACGCCGGTTAGGTTTGTGTTAGGTCTGGTATTTGCAATAATCTGGCTCATACTTTCGCATTTTTCGCATACTTTTTGGCCAGATCCTGGTTTTTTTTCTGGTTAGGATCACGTATGAAAGTGGTACCACACTGTATCAGTCAATTAAACCTGGTTCCGAGTAATATTTTGGAGGATAAGCGCCGGTTATGTCTGTGTTAGGTCTGGTATTTGCCATCATCTAGCACATACTTACGCATTTTTCGCATACTTGAATGGCCATATCCCGGGCTTTTTTTGGATTGGACCACGTAGTAATGTGGTACCCCACCGAAACAGTCATTTCAACCTGGTTGCGATTAATATTTTAGATGATCACACCGGTTAGGTCTGGGTTACGTCTGGTATTTGCAATAGTCTGCCTCATACTTTCGCATTCTTCGCATACTTGAATGGCCAGATCCTGTCCTTTTTCTGGTTTGGATCACGTAATAAAGTGGTACCAGACTGAAACAGTCAATTAAACCTTGTTCCGATTAATATTTTAGAGAATAACGCTGGTTATGTCTAGGTTAGTTCTGGTATTTGCAATCATCTGGCTTATACTTTCGCATCCTTCGCTTACTTGTTGGCCAGATCCTGGGTTTTTTTCCGGTTAGGATCACGCATTAATCTGGTACCACACTGAAATAGTCAATTCAACCTGGGTTCGATCAATATTTTAGAGGATAACACCGGTTAGGTCTGGGTTACGTCTGGTATTTGTAATCATCATGGTCATACTTTCGCATTTTTGGTATACTTGTTGGCCAGATCCTGGGGTTTTTCTGATTTGAATCACGTAGTAAGAGGATAACACCGTACAGGTTTGTGTTCGGTCTGGTATATGCAATCATCTGGCTCATAATTTCGCATTTTTTGCATAATTGTTGGCCAGATCCTGGGTTCCTTCTGATTTGGATCACGTAGTAATGTGGTACCACGCCGAAACCGTCATTTAAACCTGGTTGCGATTAATATTTTAGAGGATAACGCCGGTTAGGTTTGTGTTAGGTCTGGTATTTGCAATAATCTGGCTCATACTTTCGCATTTTTCGCATACTTTTTGGCCAGATCCTGGTTTTTTTTCTGGTTAGGATCACGTATGAAAGTGGTACCACACTGTATCAGTCAATTCAACCTGGATTCGATGAATATTTTACAGGATATCACCGGGTAGGTCTGGGTTACGTCTGGCATTTGCAATCATCTGCCTCATAGGTTCGCATAATTCGCGTACTTTTGGCCAGATCCTGGGTACTTTTCTCGTTAGGGTCACGTGTTAACGTGGTGCCACACTGAAATGGTTAACTCAACCTGGATTCGACGAATATTTTAGAGGATAACACCGGTTAGGTCAGGGTTAAGTGTGGTATTTGCCATTATCTAGCTCATAGTTTCGCATTTTTCGCATACTTGAATGGCCATATCCTGGGCTTTCTCTGGTTAGAATCACGTAGTAAAGTGGTACCACACTGAAACAGTCAATAAAACCTTGTTCCGACTAATATTTTAGAGGATAACACCGGTTAGGTTTGTGTTAGGTCTGGTATTTGCAATCATCTGGCTCATACTTTCGCATCTTTCGCATACTTGTTGGTCAGATCCTGTGTTCTTCCTGGTTTGGATCACGTAGTAATGTGGTACCACATTGAAACAGTCAATTAAACCTTGTTCCGATTAATATTTTAGAGGATAACGCCGGTTAGGTTTGTGTTAGGTCTGGTATTTGCAATAATCTGGCTCATACTTTCGCATTTTTCGCATACATGAATGGCCAGATCCTGTCCTTTTTCTGGTTTGGATGACGTAGTAAAGTGGTACCAGACTGAAACAGTCAATTAAACCTTGTTCCGATTAATATTTTAGAGAATAACGCTGGTTATGTCTAGGTTAGTTCTGGTATTTGCAATCATCTGGCTTATACTTTCGCATCCTTCGCTTACTTGTTGGCCAGATCCTGGGTTTTTTTCCGGTTAGGATCACGCATTAATCTGGTACCACACTGAAATAGTCAATTCAACCTGGGTTCGATCAATATTTTAGAGGATAACACCGGTTAGGTCTGGGTTACGTCTGGTATTTGTAATCATCATGGTCATACTTTCGCATTTTTGGTATACTTGTTGGCCAGATCCTGGGGTTTTTCTGATTTGAATCACGTAGTAAGAGGATAACACCGTACAGGTTTGTGTTCGGTCTGGTATATGCAATCATCTGGCTCATAATTTCGCATTTTTTGCATAATTGTTGGCCAGATCCTGGGTTTTTTTCTGGTTAGGATCACGTATGAAAGTGGTACCACACTGAAATAGTCAACTAAAGGTGGTTTCGACCAATATTTTAGAGGATAACACCGGTTCGATCCGGGTTACGTCTGGTATTTGCAATCATCTGTCTCAAACTTTCGCATTTTTCGCATACTTGTTGGCAAGATTCTGAGTTTTTTTCTGGTCAGGATCACGTAGTAATGTGGTCCCACACCGAAACAGTCAATTATACCTGGTTGGGATTAATATTTTAGAGGATAACGCCGGTTATGTCTGGGTTACGTCTGGTATTTGCAATAATCTGCCTCATACTTTCGCATTTTTCGCATACTTGAATGGCCAGATCATGTCCTTTTTCTGGTTTGGATCACGTAGTAAAGTGGCACCACACTGAAATAGTCAATAAAACCTGATTCCGATTAATATTTTAGAGGGGAACGCCGGTTATGCCTGGGTTAGGTCTGGTATTTGCCACCATCTAGCTCATACTTTCACATTTTTCTCATTCTTGTTGGCCAGATCCTGGGCTTTTTCTGATTTGAATCAGGTAGTAATGTGGTACCACACTGAAACCGTCAATCAAACCAGGATTTGATCAATTCTTTAGAGGATAACACCGTATAGGTTTGTGTTAGGTCTGGTATTTGTAACAATCTGTCCCATACTTTCGGATTTTTCGCATACTTGTTGGTCAGATCGTGTGTTCTTCCTGGTTTGGATCACGTAGTAATGTGGTACCACGCCGAAACGGTCATTTCAACCGGGTTGTGATTAATATTTTAGGGGATAACGCCGGTTAGGTTTGTGTTAGGTCTGGTATTTGCAATAATCTGGCTCATACTTTCGCATTTTTCGCATACTTGTTGGCCAGATACTGGGTTCATTTTTCGATAGGATCACGTATTAATGTGGTGGCACACTGAAATAGTCAATTCAACCTGGATTCGATTAATATTTTATTGGAAAACTGCGGTTATGTTTGGGTTAGTTTTTGGTATTTGCAATCATCTTGCTCATACTTTCGCATCATTCGTATACTCGTTGGCCAGATCCTGGGTATTTTTCTGGTAAGGATCACGTGTTAATGTGGTGCCACACAGAAATAGATAATTCAACCTGGATTCGAAGATTATTTTAGAGGATATCACCGGTTTGGTCTGGGTTAGTTCTGGTATTTGCAATCATCTGGCTCATACTTTCGCATTCTTCGCATACTTGTTGGCCAGATTCTGGGTCATTTCTGGTTTGGATCACGTTGAAAAGTGGTACCACACCGAAGCAGTCAATTAAACCTGGTTGCGATTAGTATTTTAGAGGATAACGCCGGTTATGTCTGGATTAGTTCTTGTGTTTGCCATCATCTAGCTCATACTTTCGCAAATTCCGGATACTTGAATGGCCAGATCCTGGGCTGTTCCAGGTTTGGATCACGTAGTAAAGTGGTAGCACACCAAAACATTCAATTAAACCTGGTTTCGATCAATATCTTAGACGATATCACCCGTAGGTCTGGGTTACGTCTGGTATTTGCAATCAGCTCCCTCAAACTTTCGCATTTTTCGCATACTTGTTGGCCATATCCTGGGTTCTTTGCTCGTTAGGATCACATATTAATGTGGCGCCACACAGAAATAGTCAATTCAACCTGGATTCGATGAATATTTTAGAGGGTATCACCGGGTAGGGCTGGGTTACTCCTGGTATATGCCATCATCTGTCTCATACTTTCGCAGATTTCGCATACTTGTTGACCAGATCCTGGCCTTTTTCTGGTTTGGATCATCCAGTAATGTGGTACCACACCGAAAGTGTCAATTGAATCTGATTCCGATTAATATTTAAGAGGATAACGCCGGGGCGGTCTGGGTTACGTCTGGCATTTGCTATCATCTGCGTCATACTTTCGCATCTTTCGCATACTCTTTGGCCAGATCCTGGGTTCCTTTCTGGTTAGGATCACGCATTAATGTGGTGCCACACAGAAATAGTCCACTCAACCTGGATTCGATGAATATTTTAGAGGATAACACTGGTTATGTCTGGGTTAGTTCTGGTATTTGCAATCATCTGGCTCATACTTTCGCATTTTTCGCATACTTGTTGGCCAGATCCTGGGTTCTTTTCTCGTTAGGATCACGTATTAATGCGGTGCCACTCTGAAATTGTCAACTCAACCTGGATTCGATGAATATTCTAGAGGATAACACCGGTTAGGTCTGGGTTAGGTCTGGTATATGCCATCATCTAACTCATACTTTTGCATTTTTCGCATACTTGTTGTGCAGATCCTGGGTTTTGTCTGGTTTGGATCACGTAGTAATGTGGTACCACACCGAAGCAGTCAACTCAACCTGGATTCGATGAATATTTTAGAGGATAACACGGGTTAGGTCTGGGTTACGTCTGGTGTTTGCAATCATCTGCCGCATACTTTCGCATATTTCGCATACTTCTTGGCCAGATCCTGGGTTCTTTTCTCGTTAGGATCACGTATTAATGCGGTGCCACTCTGAAATTGTCAACTCAACCTTGATTCGATGAATATTCTAGAGGATAACACCGGTTAGGTCTGGGTTAGGTCTGGTATATGCCATCATCTAACTCATACTTTCGCATTTTTCGCATACTTGAATGGCCAGATCGTGGGCTTTTTCTGGTTTCGATCACGAAGAATTGTGGTGCCACACTGAAACGGTCAATTCAACCTGGATTCGATGAATATTTTAGAGGATAACACCGGTTAGGTCTGGGTTAGGTCTGGTATATGCCATCATCTATCTCATACTTTCACATTTTTCGCATAGTTGAATGGCCAGATCCTGGGCTGTTTCTGGTTTCGATCACGTAGTAAAGTGGTACCACACTGAAACAGCCAATTAAACCAGTTTTCGATGAATATTTTAGAGGATAACGCCGGTTATGTCTGGGTTCGGTCTGGTATATGACATCATCTGGCTCATACTTTCGCATTTTTCGCATACTTGAATGGCCAGATCGTGGGCTTTTTCTGGTTTGGATCACGTAGTAATGTGGTACCACACCGAAGCAGTCAACTCAACCTGGATTCGATGAATATTTTAGAGGATAACACGGGTTAGGTCTGGGTTAGTTCTGGTATTTGCAATCATCTGGCTCATACTTTCGCATTTTTCGCATACTTGTTGGCCAGATCCTGGGTTTTGTCTGGATTGGATCACGTAGTAATGTGGTACCACACCGAAGCAGTCAACTCAACCTGGATTCGCTGAATATGTTAGAGGATAACGCCGGTTATGTCTGGTTTAGTTCTGGTATTTGCAATCATCTGTCTCATACTTTCGCATATGTCGCATACTTGTTGACCAGATCCTGGCCTTTTTCTGGTATGGATCATCCAGTAATGTGGTACCACACCGAAAGTGTCAATTGTATCTGATTCCGATTAATATTTGAGAGGATAACGCCGGGGCGGTCTGGGTTAGTTCTGGTATTTGCAATCATCTGGCTCATACTTTCGCATTTTTCGCATACTTGTTGGCCAGATCCTGGGTTTTGTCTGGTTTGGATCACGTAGTAATCTGGTACCACACCGAAGCAGTCAACTCAACCTGGATTCGATGAATATTTTGGAGGATAACACGGGTTAGGTCTGGGTTACGTCTGGTTTTTGTAATCATCTGCCGCATACTTTCGCATACTTCGCATACTTCTTGGCCAGATCCTGGGTTCTTTTCTCGTTAGGATCACGTATTAATGCGGTGCCACTCTGAAATTGTCAACTCAACCTGGATTCGTTGAATATTTTAGAGGATAACACCGGTTAGGTCTGGGTTAGGTCTGGTATATGCCATCATCTATCTCATACTTTCGCATTTTTCGCATACTTGAATGGCCAGATCCTGGGCTTTTTCTGGTTTCGATCACGTTGAAATGTGGTGCCACACTGAAACAGTTAATTTGACCTGGATTCGATGAATATTTTACAGGATATCACCGGGTAAGTCTGGGTTACGTCTGGTATTTGCAATGATCTGGCTCTTACTTTCGCATTTTTCGCATACTTGTTGGCCAGATCCTGGGTCATTTCTGGTTTGGATCACGTTGTAAAGTGGTACCACACCGAAGCAGTCAATTAAACCTGGTTGCGATTAGTATTTTAGAGGATAACGCCGGTTATGTCTGTGTTAGGTCTGGTATTTGCCATCATCTGCCTCATAGTTTCGCAAATTTCGCATACTTGTTGGCCAGATCCTCGGCTTTTTCTGGTTTCGATCATGTAGAAATGTGGTGCCCACACTGAAACAGTCAATTCAACCTGGAATCGATGAATATTTTACAGGATATCACCGGGTAGGTCTGGGTTACGTCTGGCATTTGCAATCATCTGTCTCATAGTTTCGCATAATTCCCGTACTTTTGGCCAGATCCTGGGTACTTTTCTCGTTAGGATCACATATTAATGTGGAGCCACACACAAATAGTCATTTCCACCTGGATTCGATGAATATTTTACAGGATATCACCGGGTAGGTCTGGGTTACGTCTGGCATTTGCAATCATCTACCTCATAGTTTCGCAAAATTCGCGTACTTTTGGCCAGATCCTGGGTACTTTTCTCGTTAGGGTCACGTATTAATGTGGTGCCACACTGAAATAGTCAACTCAACCTGGATTCCATGAATATTTTAGAGGATAACACCGGTTATGTCTGGGTTAGTTCTGGTATTTGCAATCATCTGGCTCATACTTTCGCATTTTTCGCATACTTGTTGGCCAGATCCTAGGCTTTTTCTGGTTTGGATCACGTAGTAGTGTGGTGCCACGCCGAAACAGTTAATTAAACCTGGATGCGATTAATATTTTAGATGATAACGCCGGTTATGTCTGGGTTACGTTTGGTGTTTGCAATCAGCTCTCTCATACTTTCGCATATTTCGCATACTTGTTGACCAGATCCTGGCCGAAATCTGATTTGGATCACCTAGTAATGTGGTACCACAACGAAACAGTCAATTAAACCTGGCTGCGAATAATATTTTTGAGGATAAGGCCGGTTATGTCAGGGTTAGGTCTGGTATTCGCCTTCATCTAGCTCATACTTTCACATATTTCGCATACTTGAATGTGCCAGATCCTGGGCTTTTTCTGGTTTTGATCATGTAGTAATGTGGTACCACACTGAAATAGTCAATTATACCTGTTTTCGATTAATATTTCATTGTAAAACGCCGGTTATGTCTGGGCTAGTTCTGGTATTTGCAATCATCTGGCTCATACTTTCTCATTTTTCGCATACTTGTTGTCCAGATCCTGGGTCTTTTCTCGTTTGGATCACGTAGTGTTGTGGTACCACACCGAAAGAGTCAGTTAAACCTGATTCAGATTAATATCTTAGAGGATAACGCCGGTTATGTCTGGGTTAGTTCTGGTATTTGCAATCATCCGTCTCATACTTTCGCATATTTCGCATACTTGTTGACCAGATCCTGGCCTATTTCTGATTTGGATCACCTAGTAATGTGGTACCACAACGAAGCAGTCAATTAAACCTGGCTGCGATTACTATTTTAGAGGATAGGGCCGGTTATGTCTCGGTTAGGTCTGTAATTCGCCTTCATCTAGCTCATACTTTCGCATATTTCGCATACTTGAATGGCCAGATCCTGGGTTTTTTCTGGTTTGCATTACGTAGAAAGTTGGTACCACACTGAAACAGTCAATTAAGCCTGTTTTCGGTAAATATTTTAAGGGATAACACCTGTTAGATCAGGGTTACGTTTGATATTTGCAATCATCTGGCTCGTTCTTTCGCATTTTTCGCATACTTGTTGGCCAGATCCTGGGTTTTTCTGGTTTGCATCACGTGGAAAAGTGGTACCACACTGGAACAGTTAATTAAGCCTGTTTTTGATCAATATTTTGGAGGATAACACCGGTTAGGTCAGGGTTACGTCTGATATATGCAATCATCTCCCTCATACTTTCGCATTTTTCGCATACTTCTTGGCCAGATCCTGGGTTCTTTTCACGTTAGGATGACGTATTAATGTGGTGGCACACTGAAGTAGTCAATTCAACCTGGATTCGATGAATATTTTAGAGGATAACACCGGTTAGGTCCGTGTTAGGTCTGGTATTTGCCATCATCTAGCTCATACTTTCGCATTTTTCGCATACTTGAATGGCCAGATCCTGGGCTTTTTCTGGTTTGGAACACGTAGTAAAGTGATACCACAACGAAGCACTCAACTAAACCTGGTTGCAATTAATATGTTAGAGGATAAGGCCGGTTATGTCTGGGTTAGGTCTGGTATTTGCCTCCATGTAGCTCATAGTTTCACATATTTCGCATACTTCAATGGCGTGATCCTAGGCTTTTTCTGGTTTGCATCACGTGGAAAAGTGGTACCACACTGGAACAGTCAATTAAGCCTGCTTTTGATCAATATTTTAGAGGATAACACCGGTTAGGTCTGGGTTACGTCTGGTACTTGCAATCAGCTCCCTCATAGTTTCGCATATTTCACGTACTTCTTGGCCAGATCCTGGGTTCTTTTCTCGTTAGTATCACGTATTAATGTGGTGGCACACTGAAGTAGTCAATTCAACCTGGATTCGATGAATATTTTAGAGGAAAACACCGGTTAGGTCCGGGTTCGGTCTGGTATTTGCCATCATCTAGCTCATACTTTCGCATTTTTCGCATACTTATTGGCCAGATCCTGGGTTCTTTTCTCGTTAGGATCACGTATTAATGTGGTGCCACATTGAGATAGTCACCTCAACCTGGATTCGATGAATATTTTTGACGATAACGCCGGTTATGTCTGGGTTAGTTCTGGTATTTGCAATCATCTGTCTCATACTTTCGCATATTTCGCATACTTGTTGACCAGATTCTGGCCTATTTCTGATTTGGATCACCTAGTAATGTGGTACCACAACGAAACTGTCAATTAAACGGGGCTGCAATTACTATTTTAGAGGATAAGGCCAGTTATGTCGGAGTAAGGTCTGGTATTTGCAATCATCTGTCTCGTACTTTCGCATATTTCGCATACTTGTTGACCAGATCCTGGCCTATTTCTGGTTTGGATCACGTAGTAATGTGGTACCACACCGACACAGTCAATTAAGCTGGGATGCGATTAATATTTTAGAGGATAACGCCGGTTATGTCTGGGTTAGTTCTGGTATTTGCAATCACCTGGCTCATACTTTCGCATTTTCCGCATACTTGTTGGTCAGATCCTGGGCTCTTTTTCTGGTTAGGATCAGGTATTAATGTGGTACCACACTGTGACAGTCAATTAAACATGGTTTCGGTCAATATTTTAGAGGATAACACCGGTTAGGTCTAGGTTACGTCTGGTATTTGCAATCATCAGGCTCGTACTTTCGCATTATTCGCATTCTTGTTGGCCAGATCCTTGGTTTTGTGTGGTTTTGGATCACGTAGTAATGTGGTACCACACCAAAAGAGTCAATTGAACCTGATTCCGATCAATATTTTAGAGGATAACACCGGTTAGGTCTGGGTTGCGTCTGGCATTTGCAATCATCTCCCTCATACTTTCGCACTTTTCGCATACTTCTTGGCCAGATCCTGGGTTCTTTTCACGTTAGGATCACGTATTAATGTGGTGGCACACTGAAGTAGTCTTTTCAACCTGGATTCGATGAATATTTTAGAGGATAACACCGGTTAGGTCCGGGTTAGGTCTGGTATATGCCATCATCTAGCTCATACTTTCGCATTTTTCGCATACTTGAATGGCCAGATCCTGGGCTTTTTCTGGTTTGGAACACGTAGTAAAGTGATACCACACTGAAACAGTCAACTAAACCTGGTTGCAATTAATATTTTAGAGGATATGGCCGGTTATGTCTGGGTTAGGTCTGGTATTAGCCTTCATCTAGCTCATAGTTTCACATATTTCGCATACTTGAATAGCCAGATCCTAGGCTTTTTCTGGTTTGGATCATGTTGTAAAGTCGTACCACACTGAAACAGTCAATTAAACCAGTTTTCGGTGAATATTTTAGGGGATAACACCGGTTATGCCTGGGTTAGTTCTGGTATTTGCAATCATGTGGCTCATACTCTCGCATTTTTCGCATACTTGTTGGCCAGATCCTGGGTTTCTTCTGGTTTGCATCACGTAGAAAAGTGGTACCACACTGGAACAGTCAATTAAGCCTGTTTTTGATCAATATTTTGGAGGATAACACCGGTTAGGTCAGGGTTACGTCTGATATATGCAATCATCTCCCTCATACATTCGCATTTTTCGCATACTTCTTGACCAGATCCTGGGTTCTTTTCACGTTAGGATCACGTATTAATGTGGTGGCACACTGAAGTAGTCAATTCAACCTGGATTCGATGAATATTTTAGAGGATAACACCGGTTAGGTCCGGGTTAGTTCTGGTATTTGCCATGATCTAGCTCATACTTTCGCATTTTTCGCATACTTGAATGGCCAGATCCTGGGCTTTTTTCTGGTTAGGATCAGGTATTAATGTGCTACCACACTGAAACAGTCAATTAAACATGGTTTCGGTCAATACTTTAGAGGATAACGCCGGTTAGGTCTAGGTTACGTCTGGTATTTGCAATCATCAGGCTCGTACTTTCGCATTATTCGCATTCTTGCTGGCCAGATCCTGGGTTCTTTTCACGCTAGGATCACGTATTAATGTGGTGGCACACTGAAGTAGTCAATTCAACCTGGATTCGATGAATGTTTTAGAGGATAACACCGGTTAGGTCCGGGTTAGGTCTGGTATTTGCCATCATCTAGCTCATACTTTCGCATTTTTCGCATACTTGTTGACCAGATCCTGGCCTATTTCTGGTTTGGATCACCTAGTAATGTGGTACCACAACGAAGCAGTCAACTAAACCTGGTTGCAATTAATATGTTAGAGGATAAGGCCGGTTATGTCTGGGTTAGGTCTGGTATTTGCCTTCATGTAGCTCATAGTTTCACATATTTCGCATACTTGAATGGTCAGATCCTAGGCTTTTTCTGGTTTGGATCACGTTGTAAAGTCGTACCACACTGAAACAGTCAATTAAACCAGTTTTCAGTGAATGTTTTAGAGGATAACACCGGTTAGGTCCGGGTTAGGTCTGGTATTTGCAATCATCTGGCTCATACTGTCGCATTTCTCGCATACTTGTTGGCCAGATCCTGGGTTTTTTCTGGTTTGCATCACGTAGAAAAGTCGTACCACACTGGAACAGTCAACTAAGCCTGTTTTTGATCAATATTTTGGAGGATAACACCGGTTAGGTCAGGGTTACGTCTGATATATGCAATCATCTCCCTCATACTTTCGCATTTATCGCATACTTCTTGGCCAGATCCTGGGTTCTTTTCACAGTAGGATCACGTATTAATGTGGTGGCACACTGAAGTAGTCAATTCAACCTGGATTCGATGAATATTTTAGAGGATAACACCGGTTAGGTCCGGGTTAGGTCTGGTATATGCCATCATCTAGCTCATACTTTCGCATCTTTCGCATACTTGAATGGCCAGATCCTGGGCTTTTTTCTGGTTAGGATCAGGTATTAATGTGCTACCACACTGAAACAGTCAATTAAACATGGTTTCGGTCAATATTTTAGAGGATAACGCCGGTTAGGTCTAGGTTACGTCTGGTATTTGCAATCATCAGGCTCGTACTTTCGCATTATTCGCATTCTTGTTGGCCAGATCCTGGGTTCTTTTCACGCTAGGACCACGTATTAATGTGGTGGCACACTCAAGTAGTCAATTCAACCTGGATTCGATGAATATTTTAGAGGATAACACCGGTTAGGTCCGGGTTAGGTCTGGTATTTGCCATCATCTAGCTCATACTTTCGCATTTTTCGCATACTTGAATGGCCAGATCCTGGGCTTTTTTCTGGTTTGGATCATGTAGTAATGTGGTACCACACTGAAACAGTCAATTAAGCCTGTTTTCGGTCAATATTTTGAAGTATAACACCGGTTAGATCAGGGTTACGTCTGATATTTGCAATCATCTGGCTCGTTCTTCCGCATTTTTCCCTTCCTTGTTGGCCAGATCCAGGGGTTTTTCTCGTTTGGATCACGTAGTAATGTGTTACCACACCGAAAGAGTCCATTGAACATGATTCCGATTAATATTTTAGAGGATAACGCTGGGTAAGTCTGTGTTACGTCTGGTATTTGCAATCATCAGCCTCATACTTTCGCACCTTTCGCATACTCGTTGGCCAGATCCTGGGTTTTTTTTTGGTAAGGATCACGTATTAATGTGGTACCACTCTGAAACAGTCAACTAAACCTGGTTCCGATTAATACTTCATTGGAAAACGCGGTTATGTCTGGGTTAGTTCTGGTATTTTCAAACATCTGGCTCATACTTTCGCATATTTCGCATACTTCAATGTGCCAGATCCTGGGCTTTTTCTGGTTTGGATCATGTAGTAATGTGGTACCACACTGAAACAGTCAATTAAGCCTGTTTTCGGTCAATATTTTGAAGGATAACTCCGGATAGATCAGGGTTAGGTCTGGTATATGCCATCATCTAGCTCATACTTTCGCATTTTTCGCATACTTGAATGGCCAGATCCTGGGCTTTTTTCTGGTTAGGATCAGGTATTAATGTGCTACCACACTGAAACAGTCAATTAAACATGGTTTCGGTCAATATTTTAGAGGATAACGCCGGTTATGTCTGGGTTAGGTCTGGTATTTGCCATCAGCTAGCTCATACTTTCGCATTTTTCGCACACTTGTTGATCAGATCCTGGGCTTTTTCTGGTTTGGATCACGTAGTAATGTGGTACAACACTGTAACAGTCGATTAAACCTGGTTTCGATCAATAGTTTAGAGGATAACGCCGGTTATGTCTGGGTTAGGTCTGGTATTTGCCATCATCTAGCTCATACTTTCGCATTTTTCGCATACATGAATGGCCAGATCCAGGGTTTTTTCTCGTTTGGATCAGGAAGTAATGTGTTACCACGCCGGAAGAGTCAATTAAACCTGATTCCGATTAATATTTTAGAGGATGACGCCGGTTAGGTCTGGGTTACGTCTGGTATTTGCAATCATCTCCCTCATACTTTCGCATTTTTCGCATACTTGTTGGCGAGATCCTGGGTCTTTTCTGGTTTGGATCACGTAGTAATGTGGTACCACACCGAAACAGTCAATTAAACCTGGTTGCGATTAATATTTTAGATGATAACGCAAGTTAGGTCTGGGGTAGGTCTGGGATTTGCCCTTGTTACATCGCTCGCACGACGTTTGATCTAGCATGTTTCCTATTACTATATTCTATACTTTGTTAATTAAAATTAATATATTATTGTTCAATTCAATATATTCTCTTTTATTATAAATAATATAACGAATTTATATTAATGTTGTAGGATTCTCATTTATATTCTTTTTTGCGAATTAATATATTAATATTCTCTTTTATTATAAATAATATTCAGTATTGCGAATTAGTATTAAAGTATTCTCTTTTATTATAAATAATTTTCAGTATTGCGAATTAGTTTTATAAGTATTCTCTATTATTATAAATAGTTGCGAATTAACATTGTATTGTTCTCTACTATTATAAATAATTGCGACTTAACATTGTAGCGTTCTCTATTATTATAAATAATATTCAGTATTATATATTTATACCAATATTTTATACATAATTAAAGAATGGAGGTACGCGTGAATTTGAATTGTTAAATAAGAATGGACATATGTGAGAGTTTAAATTGTTAACTAAGAATGAAGGAACGCGAGGATTCTTATTATTAATTAAGAGTAGGCGAATTGTATTGCCAATCAGGGACCAGCTTAGTTAAGTAACATTCATTATGAACAAACATTTATTGAACATTGTACAAATTCAATTGGGACACCCGTTTTACACATTTCGCCGAGCACCCGGTACGTGGTGCCAAGATAACAGCATCCGGTCAGCTCACTCGTGGAGCCCTGACGCTGAATCAGCAGTCGCCAGAGGGAGAGAGAACGCACGAGAGCAGCCATCCTTCTCGCACCAGTAGCTGCTGACGCAGCATCGCTGTCTCTCAATACCTGCACCGTGCTAACCACCAGCTGCTGAGGTTGCAATTCCATCTCGCTCCAGCCAGGAGTTCTCAACGCCGTTTCTTTCCAACCTGGAAGGGAAAAACCGTATAAATTAAGCGCTCAATCAAGAGCGTAGCCTTTAGTCGTCGTCTTAATAGTCACGCTAATTGTCCGCAACGTTATAATTTCTATTTCACGACTCGAGCAAAGGGTCCTTAATTGTACAACGAAATAAACTACATTTTAAGACTTAAACGTCTCTATTCAATTAAACCTCGACGATAATTAATTAATTACTACTCGGCCCGAGCAAGGGGTCTCAAATCGTATAAAGTAGCAACTTATATTCTACGACTAACTTCTTACTTCGTATTAATTATTATAACTTCATTTTGAATAAGTCAAAGTCAAGAATCTTCGGCATTGAATTTAAACGAGTTAAAGTCAAGATTGAATATCATAGTGACTCGACTGTGTGTTCCAGAACGACCACACCTTTACCAAATTATCCTATCACGGTTCAAACATATCTATCTGTGCCCACCAGAGGCACGGGATTTGTGGAAAATCGTTTCCGCCTATAAAATTCATACCATTTCCTATTCAATACCTGTCTATCTGTGCCCACCAGAGGCACGGGACAATGTGGCGAATCTTTCCATCATTCCTCTCAGAATCGTGTTAATTCAAAGGGGACCTATCTGTGCCCACCAGAGGCACGGGGTTTCACGGAGAGTTAAACAGCTTTGAGAGATTCTTCAGGCGAGTATTTCATTGATCGCGTAAATTCATTTTGTAATTGGTAAAGCAATATTAGTGAGAATCAATGCCTAAGAGACGACGTGCGGGTCGTAAGATTCAGCTACGAAAAGTATTCGCGGAACTATATAATCCGGCGGATGTGGAGAGATACCCGTTGGGAATCCGCGAGGTTCCAGTCATCACCTCCATAGTGAAGATCCAGTATCCTGTCGTCGCAGCTGTAACTTCGCTAGCCGATATCAAAGAATTCAGGGTAACGCCGTGGCAGCATTTCGCTGTACCGACACCAGCCACATCGCAGCAGACGTCAGCAGCCGTTACCGACCCTCGCCTGCAGTCAAACAACCCTTCTATGCCAGAGCTGGCATAAGAACACCAGGGCAGCGCCAGATCTACAGCCGGCACATTGCCGACGGCTTTCTGCATCACCAGTAGCTGAGAGCTGCTCTTTCAACCACCGTTCTACAGCCGGCACATTACCGACGGCTTTCTTCATCACCAGCGGCCGTGAGCTGTTTCATCAACCAGCGTACCGGCAGCTTATCATCGACCGGTGAGTCCCTATCCTATTGTACGCTCGAAGCCTGTTACCGTGCGTTAAATTCCCGGTTAGACGTGGACGGAAGTGCCTCGTGGACCAAAAACGACTACTCAAACCGTGACGATCCGGACTCGTGGTGATCTCTTTTTATTTTACCGCGACGAAAACCCGGGACGTGACAAATTTTTGGTGGCAGCGGTGGGATAATTTCGAGTGGTCCGTACGGAACAGTAAAAGCACGTTAGGTCAGGGACAAACATTTTAGGTAACGAGTAAATTTTTGGTGGCAGTGAGAAATTTTTAGTGGCAGCTACAAACGTTTTCGAATTTTAATTTTAACTTTTACAACATGAGCAGCAAAGATAATATGAATTCGAAAGGGGCAGCCAGTCCCCAATCTCTAGTCTCGGAAGCAGAATTAATCGCCCTGCAGAAACAGTTAGCTGAAAAGGAGAAGCGGTTACGTAAAGAGGACAAGACATTAGAAGCACAACGCCGCGAAATTCAGGAAGCCGCGGAATTAAAGTTAGAGTTAGAGAAATTAAACTCCGAGTTAAAAGTTGCGAAAACCAATCCTTCGGGTTTTGATATGGAAGAAATCCGGGCAGAACTAAATGAAGCTAGGCGCGAAATTGACCGTTTACGCGAACTTCGAGAAGAAAGGATTATGGAGGATATACCGCGAGCAAGATTAAACGTAGATAGTCCAGAACCGGGAAATTATTCGTTAAAAGAGGCAGTTGAATCAGTACCAATTTTTGACGGATGTAATATGCCAATATTTTCTTTCAATCGCGCTTGTCGACGCGCGCGAGATATTGTATCGCCTCACGTAGAAGGCACTCTGACAGAATTAGTCATTAATAAATTACGCGGAAGGGCTTATACCGCCGTAGAGGACGAGGGTTGCCGAAATATTTTACAGTTATGCAACCGGCTACAAGATGTTTTTGGATCGAACAAAACTATAGACCATTACCGCGGGGAATTAGCAAATATTTTTCAAGGGCCGTCAGAACATATTTTAGATTACATTAGCCGAGTTAAGGACTTAAGAACCGCGATTCTCGATTGCGAGAGAAGTAATCCAGATCCGATGGACATAAACCGCTTAACGCACGACAGTTTTGTAAATGGTTTAATTCCGGTGTTGCGTATAGACGTAAAGTCGCGACCACATACCACGTTAGGTTCGGCATATGATGCGGCGATCGATGCTTTTAAACAATACGAGCTAGATAAAACTCGTTATGAGCCGCCGAAACGCGTTCAATTTTCGGAGGGAAGACGCGAAATTATTAACCACCCGGTACGTGCGAATAGTATTCCTCCAAGACAAAGCAACTGGTCATATTCTAGCACGGAGCGCACGCGATATCAAGCTCCCGCGTCTCGAGAACTGTTATCTCCGCGATACGAGACGCCCGTTCGCGGCGTAACTTCACCCATACGTAATCCCGGTCCCAGGCGCGACAATTTTAATTCTCGATTCTGTAATTACTGCAAAACTCCTGGTCATGATATACATGAGTGTAGGAAGAGGGAGTTCAATGCTCGGAATTCGGGAAACGGGCAACCCCTCCCCTCGACTTCCGGCCAGCGACGGGAGGAGGTAAACTCGAAAGCAATCAGGCCGATAACGTCGGAAATTACCGAGTCGCCGGTATCCGAACACTGAAGAATTCTACAGTGCCACAAATTCTAGTTTCCGCACCCGAATTGACTAACGCTGCCATTTTTATGATCGACACGAGCGCAGAACTAAATCTTATAAAAGAGAACGCATTAAAAAAGGAGGTCACCATTGATCCGACGGAAATAATTAAATTGTGTGGCATTACAGAGGGTCATGTTAAAACCCTGGGAACAACGTTAATCAAAATCAATTCTTGCCCCGTAAAGTTTTGTGTGGTTCACGAGGATTTCCCAATACCTACTAGTGGAATTTTGGGATCAATCTTTTTAAAGGAGGGCGCAGAAATATCCTATGCGAAAGGCTCAATTCAATGGAAGGGAACAGAAATCCCATTTCACAATGTAAAACAAATAGTAATTCCCGCTTGCACGGTAGCATGCATCGAAGCAGGGACCACCGGGCCCGCCGTGGGTTTTATACGCAAACAAGAAATTATGAGCGGAGTGCTAATTTGTGATTCACTCGTCCAAAATCGCAACGGGTACGTTTATGTTAAATGCGCGAACACAACTAACGAATCGGTTACTTTTCCGATGCCATTTTTGGAGATAGAAGAGGTAGAATCAATTCAGAGTAATAAGGATGTGCCACGTGAATGTAATAAGCCCGAATCCGTTTCGGCAATCGTCGTTGAACACTGTAAGCCCGGATCCGCTCCGGCAAGTCTTAATAATTCTAGTAAGCCCGAATCCGTTTCGGCAATCGTCGTTGAACACTGTAAATCCGGATCCGCTCCGGCGAGTCTTAATAATTCTAGTAAGCCCGAATCCGTTTCGGCAATCGTCGTTGAACACTGTAAGCCCGGATCCGCTCCGGCAAGTCTTAATAATTCTAATAAGCCCGAATCCGTTTCGGCATTTTTCGATAAAGAGTCAGAATCACAAGTGCACTTTAGCTCCGTTTCTTCGTCTGATATTATTTCTAAAACCGGTTCTACTATGTCAAACTCTCCGTCGTCGAGTCATAAAGAAGTACTGAATATAATTTCCCCAAGTCACTCGAACGCGGAGGAAAGGTATTATCCCTGTAAACCCGAATCTGTTTCGGTATGGCATAACGAAAATAACGAGTTCGAATCACAAATATCAACCATTTCTAAACATCGCCTGCCATATGACGGCAGGGCAACGGGCATAAATGCTTTTAATCACTTGAACGAGCAGAAAAGAATTTGCAAATACGCGAACGTCTTATTAATCCACATACGATCTGATATCAAGGAAAATTATATTCAGCAACTATACCATAAGCGTAGGGACAAAAAGAACGCAGCGAGTTACTCAAGTCTTTCCCCACCACAAAGGGCCTAGGTATAAAATGAGGCTCGTGCCTTGGGATAGTCAGTTTCTCGCGAACAATCGAACAATGTATATTCGGGTAGCAATCGTAAATGTTATTCTTGGTCACGCATTGGCCATCATCGGCTATGATTGTGGGGGGCGAACGTTGAATGTTACCACCTTCTCTGCCATCGACGAACCAGACTGTAACTCTGAGGAAATCGAACCAACGACCGAAGTACGGGATATTCAGCTGCTTCAATTGGCAGATTTTAAAGAGACATCGGTTGAGCAATGTAACATCGAAATTGACAGGACGATCTTCTACTGCGGGATGCATTCACATGTGTCAGTAGTAAACAACGGCAGGCAGCAATACATATCCACGATATCCAAGGAAACCTGCAGGACTCTGCATGACACGGGGTCAATATTCATTAATGCCGCTATACAGGTCACCGGCGTGATGCCAAACTCTACAACAACAAGGAGCCTTACCCTGGCCGGAATAGTGAATTCGGAGGGTACCTGTTCGGGAACTACATACAGCGATCCATACGGAACGTGGACAAGTGTAGTGGTACAAGCAGTAGCTAGGATCTCATTAAAAAATTATGTGGCCCCGGTAAAATTAAGTACGAACGAGGTAATTTTACATTCGGGACAACGTTGCAAACTACAGCTCGGGCATTAATTGGATTCGGAAGACGGTTTCAGCTATTGGGACAGCGCACCAGTAGACTCCTGTAATTTTAACGGATATGATGTTTTATACGACGGAAAAGCCACCCGTATCACACCTCCGGGGGATAAGGGACCCGTAGTATACACCGTCGCGTCGGAAGATGCTATGTTCGCGTTGACGGAGACAAGCCGTACCACTATCTGTGGTTATACTCTAGCGAAAACGGAACATCCTAAGTTATTCATCCTGGAAATCACGAAGTCCGGAAGGTTCAAGGAAAAGGCACGGATTCCGGTTAGCAATTTGGACATATTCACGTATGTTAACTCTAAATTCGTCTATGTGGAAAAGCATATGAAAGTACAGATTAAGCAGTTGTACCAGGATTTGGTAAAACAACGTTGCCTCGTGAAACAGCGTGTGCTGCAAAACGCGCTCGCACTAATACATAGTGCGCCGGAAGAAGTAGCGATCGCAATAGCCCGCGCACCCGGTTATATGATAATTCCATCGGGGGGAGCTATACATTTAGTAAAATGTATTCCAGTAAACTGCCAAGCTCGAAAAACAGAGGAATGTTATAACGAACTTCTTGTAACTTATAATAATGCATCTTATTTTCTCTTACCACGCAGATACATCCTTTCCAGAACAGGAGCACGCGAAACCTGCTACGAACTAATGCCCACTTTGTATAAGCTTCAGGGGACATGGTATAGGCTGTCTCCGAGGTTGGTGGAAAGTTTACCACCGCAACCCTTAGCTCCGCTGACGAAATCGACATGGAAGTACGTCGATCCCAAGAGTCTCGCTAATGGCGGGATTTACTCGCACGAAGACCTGGAAAAGCTGAAAGAACACATCATGTTCCCCATCGAAAAGGGGGCGATAGTCAGCTCGTTGGCACAGGGGGCCACGGGTCGGCAATATACACCAGGCGCCATTTCCATGTTCAACCGCATCGACGAAGAATCATTGGAGAAGATAGCCAAATCAGTCGGGACCAAGATGTGGGAAGGGTTCATTTCCTTCGGTTCATTTACCGCGGGGGTGATTGGAATTTATATTATAGTTCGACTTGTGAAAGGAGCCCTGAGCACGATCGTCAATGACTTCGCATTACACGCAACGTACGGTTGAGGCCTACATCTTTTGGGCGCAATATGGGGCTCATTGACTACTGCTCTTCTCTTCCATGGTCAAAATCGAGAACCAGCAAACACAAGGAATTTGGCCATCGCACCACTGAACGAAGTCACACCACAAACTGATGCGGTGAGTCAAACTTCATGTTCGAATAACGCGGAACGCGTTGCCTCATATTCAGCACGGCGGCAGTCGTATGATTCTTCAGACAGTTAAAAGACTTTATTGCGAAAGAAATTTTTCCTGCGGGAAAATTTCTTTACCGCCAGGAGGGGAGGTGTTACGTCGCTCGCACGACGTTTAATCTAGCATGATTCCTATTACTATATTCTATACTTTGTTAATTAAAATTAATATATTATTGTTCAATTCAATATATCCTCTTTTATTATAAATAATATAACGAATTTATATTAATGTTGTAGGATTCACATTTATATTCAGTATTGCGAATTAATATATTAATATTCTCTTTTATTATAAATAATATTCAGTATCGCGAATTAATATTAAAGTATTCTCTTTTATTTTAAATAATATTCAGTATTGCGAATTAGTATTATAAGTATTCTCTATTATTATAAATAATTGCGAATTAACATTGTAGCGTTCTCTACTATTATAAGTAATTGCGACTTAACATTGTAGCGTTCTCTATTATTATAAATAATATTCAGTATTATATATTTATACCAATATTTTATGCATAATTAAAGAATGGAGCAAATGTGTACAACGGGTATCCCAATTGAATTTGTATAATGTTCAATAAATGTTTGTTCATAATGAATGTTACTTAACTAAGCTGGTCCCTGATTGGCAATACAATTCTCCTACTCTTAATTAATAATAAAAATCCTCGTGTTCCTTCATTCTTAGTTAACAATTTAAACTGTCACATACGTCCATTCTTATTTAACAATTCAAATTCACGGGTACCTCCATTCTTTAATTAACGCTACAATGTTAAGTCGCAATTATTTATAATAGTAGAGAACGCTACAATGTTAATTCGCAATTATTTATAATAATAGAGAATACTTATAATACTAATTCGCAATACTGAATATTATTTTAATTAACAAAGTATAGAATATAGTAATAGGAATCATGCTAGATTAAACGTCGTGCGAGCGACGTAACACCTCCCCTCCTGGCGGTAAAGAAATTTTCCCGCAGGAAAAATTTCTTTCGCAATAAAGTCTTTTAACTGTCTGAAGAATCATACGACTGCCGCCGTGCTGAATATGAGGCAACGCGTTCCGCGTTATTCGAACATGAAGTTTGACTCACCGCATCAGTTTGTGGTGTGACTTCGTTCAGTGGTGCGATGGCCAAATTCCTTGTGTTTGCTGGTTCTCGATTTTGACCATGGAAGAGAAGAGCAGTAGTCAATGAGCCCCATATTGCGCCCAAAAGATGTAGGCCTCAACCGTACGTTGCGTGTAATGCGAAGTCATTGACGATCGTGCTCAGGGCTCCTTTCACAAGTCGAACTATAATATAAATTCCAATCACCCCCGCGGTAAATGAACCGAAGGAAATGAACCCTTCCCACATCTTGGTCCCGACTGATTTGGCTATCTTCTCCAATGATTCTTCGTCGATGCGGTTGAACATGGAAATGGCGCCTGGTGTATATTGCCGACCCGTGGCCCCCTGTGCCAACGAGCTGACTATCGCCCCCTTTTCGATGGGGAACATGATGTGTTCTTTCAGCTTTTCCAGGTCTTCGTGCGAGTAAATCCCGCCATTAGCGAGACTCTTGGGATCGACGTACTTCCATGTCGATTTCGTCAGCGGAGCTAAGGGTTGCGGTGGTAAACTTTCCACCAACCTCGGAGACAGCCTATACCATGTCCCCTGAAGCTTATACAAAGTGGGCATTAGTTCGTAGCAGGTTTCGCGTGCTCCTGTTCTGGAAAGGATGTATCTGCGTGGTAAGAGAAAATAAGATGCATTATTATAAGTTACAAGAAGTTCGTTATAACATTCCTCTGTTTTTCGAGCTTGGCAGTTTACTGGAATACATTTTACTAAATGTATAGCTCCCCCCGATGGAATTATCATATAACCGGGTGCGCGGGCTATTGCGATCGCTACTTCTTCCGGCGCACTATGTATTAGTGCGAGCGCGTTTTGCAGCACACGCTGTTTCACGAGGCAACGTTGTTTTACCAAATCCTGGTACAACTGCTTAATCTGTACTTTCATATGCTTTTCCACATAGACGAATTTAGAGTTAACATACGTGAATATGTCCAAATTGCTAACCGGAATCCGTGCCTTTTCCTTGAACCTTCCGGACTTCGTGATTTCCAGGATGAATAACTTAGGATGTTCCGTTTTCGCTAGAGTATAACCACAGATAGTGGTACGGCTTGTCTCCGTCAACGCGAACATAGCATCTTCCGACGCGACGGTGTATACTACGGGTCCCTTATCCCCCGGAGGTGTGATACGGGTGGCTTTTCCGTCGTATAAAACATCATATCCGTTAAAATTACAGGAGTCTACTGGTGCGCTGTCCCAATAGCTGAAACCGTCTTCCGAATCCAATTAATGCCCGAGCTGTAGTTTGCAACGTTGTCCCGAATGTAAAATTACCTCGTTCGTACTTAATTTTACCGGGGCCACATAATTTTTTAATGAGATCCTAGCTACTGCTTGTACCACTACACTTGTCCACGTTCCGTATGGATCGCTGTATGTAGTTCCCGAACAGGTACCCTCCGAATTCACTATTCCGGCCAGGGTAAGGCTCCTTGTTGTTGTAGAGTTTGGCATCACGCCGGTGACCTGTATAGCGGCATTAATGAATATTGACCCCGTGTCATGCAGAGTCCTGCAGGTTTCCTTGGATATCGTGGATATGTATTGCTGCCTGCCGTTGTTTACTACTGACACATGTGAATGCATCCCGCAGTAGAAGATCGTCCTGTCAATTTCGATGTTACATTGCTCAACCGATGTCTCTTTAAAATCTGCCAATTGAAGCAGCTGAATATCCCGTACTTCGGTCGTTGGTTCGATTTCCTCAGAGTTACAGTCTGGTTCGTCGATGGCAGAGAAGGTGGTAACATTCAACGTTCGCCCCCCACAATCATAGCCGATGATGGCCAATGCGTGACCAAGAATAACATTTACGATTGCTACCCGAATATACATTGTTCGATTGTTCGCGAGAAACTGACTATCCCAAGGCACGAGCCTCATTTTATACCTAGGCCCTTTGTGGTGGGGAAAGACTTGAGTAACTCGCTGCGTTCTTTTTGTCCCTACGCTTATGGTATAGTTGCTGAATATAATTTTCCTTGATATCAGATCGTATGTGGATTAATAAGACGTTCGCGTATTTGCAAATTCTTTTCTGCTCGTTCAAGTGATTAAAAGCATTTATGCCCGTTGCCCTGCCGTCATATGGCAGGCGATGTTTAGAAATGGTTGATATTTGTGATTCGAACTCGTTATTTTCGTTATGCCATACCGAAACAGATTCGGGTTTACAGGGATAATACCTTTCCTCCGCGTTCGAGTGACTTGGGGAAATTATATTCAGTACTTCTTTATGACTCGACGACGGAGAGTTTGACATAGTAGAACCGGTTTTAGAAATAATATCAGACGAAGAAACGGAGCTAAAGTGCACTTGTGATTCTGACTCTTTATCGAAAAATGCCGAAACGGATTCGGGCTTATTAGAATTATTAAGACTTGCCGGAGCGGATCCGGGCTTACAGTGTTCAACGACGATTGCCGAAACGGATTCGGGCTTACTAGAATTATTAAGACTCGCCGGAGCGGATCCGGATTTACAGTGTTCAACGACGATTGCCGAAACGGATTCGGGCTTACTAGAATTATTAAGACTTGCCGGAGCGGATCCGGGCTTACAGTGTTCAACGACGATTGCCGAAACGGATTCGGGCTTATTACATTCACGTGGCACATCCTTATTACTCTGAATTGATTCTACCTCTTCTATCTCCAAAAATGGCATCGGAAAAGTAACCGATTCGTTAGTTGTGTTCGCGCATTTAACATAAACGTACCCGTTGCGATTTTGGACGAGTGAATCACAAATTAGCACTCCGCTCATAATTTCTTGTTTGCGTATAAAACCCACGGCGGGCCCGGTGGTCCCTGCTTCGATGCATGCTACCGTGCAAGCGGGAATTACTATTTGTTTTACATTGTGAAATGGGATTTCTGTTCCCTTCCATTGAATTGAGCCTTTCGCATAGGATATTTCTGCGCCCTCCTTTAAAAAGATTGATCCCAAAATTCCACTAGTAGGTATTGGGAAATCCTCGTGAACCACACAAAACTTTACGGGGCAAGAATTGATTTTGATTAACGTTGTTCCCAGGGTTTTAACATGACCCTCTGTAATGCCACACAATTTAATTATTTCCGTCGGATCAATGGTGACCTCCTTTTTTAATGCGTTCTCTTTTATAAGATTTAGTTCTGCGCTCGTGTCGATCATAAAAATGGCAGCGTTAGTCAATTCGGGTGCGGAAACTAGAATTTGTGGCACTGTAGAATTCTTCAGTGTTCGGATACCGGCGACTCGGTAATTTCCGACGTTATCGGCCTGATTGCTTTCGAGTTTACCTCCTCCCGTCGCTGGCCGGAAGTCGAGGGGAGGGGTTGCCCGTTTCCCGAATTCCGAGCATTGAACTCCCTCTTCCTACACTCATGTATATCATGACCAGGAGTTTTGCAGTAATTACAGAATCGAGAATTAAAATTGTCGCGCCTGGGACCGGGATTACGTATGGGTGAAGTTACGCCGCGAACGGGCGTCTCGTATCGCGGAGATAACAGTTCTCGAGACGCGGGAGCTTGATATCGCGTGCGCTCCGTGCTAGAATATGACCAGTTGCTTTGTCTTGGAGGAATACTATTCGCACGTACCGGGTGGTTAATAATTTCGCGTCTTCCCTCCGAAAATTGAACGCGTTTCGGCGGCTCATAACGAGTTTTATCTAGCTCGTATTGTTTAAAAGCATCGATCGCCGCATCATATGCCGAACCTAACGTGGTATGTGGTCGCGACTTTACGTCTATACGCAACACCGGAATTAAACCATTTACAAAACTGTCGTGCGTTAAGCGGTTTATGTCCATCGGATCTGGATTACTTCTCTCGCAATCGAGAATCGCGGTTCTTAAGTCCTTAACTCGGCTAATGTAATCTAAAATATGTTCTGACGGCCCTTGAAAAATATTTGCTAATTCCCCGCGGTAATGGTCTATAGTTTTGTTCGATCCAAAAACATCTTGTAGCCGGTTGCATAACTGTAAAATATTTCGGCAACCCTCGTCCTCTACGGCGGTATAAGCCCTTCCGCGTAATTTATTAATGACTAATTCTGTCAGAGTGCCTTCTACGTGAGGCGATACAATATCTCGCGCGCGTCGACAAGCGCGATTGAAAGAAAATATTGGCATATTACATCCGTCAAAAATTGGTACTGATTCAACTGCCTCTTTTAACGAATAATTTCCCGGTTCTGGACTATCTACGTTTAATCTTGCTCGCGGTATATCCTCCATAATCCTTTCTTCTCGAAGTTCGCGTAAACGGTCAATTTCGCGCCTAGCTTCATTTAGTTCTGCCCGGATTTCTTCCATATCAAAACCCGAAGGATTGGTTTTCGCAACTTTTAACTCGGAGTTTAATTTCTCTAACTCTAACTTTAATTCCGCGGCTTCCTGAATTTCGCGGCGTTGTGCTTCTAATGTCTTGTCCTCTTTACGTAACCGCTTCTCCTTTTCAGCTAACTGTTTCTGCAGGGCGATTAATTCTGCTTCCGAGACTAGAGATTGGGGACTGGCTGCCCCTTTCGAATTCATATTATCTTTGCTGCTCATGTTGTAAAAGTTAAAATTAAAATTCGAAAACGTTTGTAGCTGCCACTAAAAATTTCTCACTGCCACCAAAAATTTACTCGTTACCTAAAATGTTTGTCCCTGACCTAACGTGCTTTTACTGTTCCGTACGGACCACTCGAAATTATCCCACCGCTGCCACCAAAAATTTGTCACGTCCCGGGTTTTCGTCGCGGTAAAATAAAAAGAGATCACCACGAGTCCGGATCGTCACGGTTTGAGTAGTCGTTTTTGGTCCACGAGGCACTTCCGTCCACGTCTAACCGGGAATTTAACGCACGGTAACAGGCTTCGAGCGTACAATAGGATAGGGACTCACCGGTCGATGATAAGCTGCCGGTACGCTGGTTGATGAAACAGCTCACGGCCGCTGGTGATGAAGAAAGCCGTCGGTAATGTGCCGGCTGTAGAACGGTGGTTGAAAGAGCAGCTCTCAGCTACTGGTGATGCAGAAAGCCGTCGGCAATGTGCCGGCTGTAGATCTGGCGCTGCCCTGGTGTTCTTATGCCAGCTCTGGCATAGAAGGGTTGTTTGACTGCAGGCGAGGGTCGGTAACGGCTGCTGACGTCTGCTGCGATGTGGCTGGTGTCGGTACAGCGAAATGCTGCCACGGCGTTACCCTGAATTCTTTGATATCGGCTAGCGAAGTTACAGCTGCGACGACAGGATACTGGATCTTCACTATGGAGGTGATGACTGGAACTTCGCGGATTCCCAACGGGTATCTCTCCACATCCGCCGGATTATATAGTTCCGCGAATACTTTTCGTAGCTGAATCTTACGACCCGCACGTCGTCTCTTAGGCATTGATTCTCACTAATATTGCTTTACCAATTACAAAATGAATTTACGCGATCAATGAAATACTCGCCTGAAGAATCTCTCAAAGCTGTTTAACTCTCCGTGAAACCCCGTGCCTCTGGTGGGCACAGATAGGTCCCCTTTGAATTAACACGATTCTGAGAGGAATGATGGAAAGATTCGCCACATTGTCCCGTGCCTCTGGTGGGCACAGATAGACAGGTATTGAATAGGAAATGGTATGAATTTTATAGGCGGAAACGGTTTTCCACAAATCCCGTGCCTCTGGTGGGCACAGATAGATATGTTTGAACCGTGATAGGATAATTTGGTAAAGGTGTGGTCGTTCTGGAACACACAGTCGAGTCACTATGATATTCAATCTTGACTTTAACTCGTTTAAATTCAATGCCGAAGATTCTTGACTTTGACTAATTCAAAATGAAGTTATAATAATTAATACGAAGTAAGAAGTTAGTCGTAGAATATAAGTTGCTACTTTATACGATTTGAGACCCCTTGCTCGGGCCGAGTAGTAATTAATTAATTATCGTCGAGGTTTAATTGAATAGAGACGTTTAAGTCTTAAAATGTAGTTTATTTCGTTGTACAATTAAGGACCCTTTGCTCGAGTCGTGAAATAGAAATTATAACGTTGCGGACAATTAGCGTGACTATTAAGACGACGACTAAAGGCTACGCTCTTGATTGAGCGCTTAATTTATACGGTTTTTCCCTTCCAGGTTGGAAAGAAACGGCGTTGAGAACTCCTGGCTGGAGCGAGATGGAATTGCAACCTCAGCAGCTGGTGGTTAGCACGGTGCAGGTATTGAGAGACAGCGATGCTGCGTCAGCAGCTATTGGTGCGAGAAGGATGGCTGCTCTCGTGCGTTCTCTCTCCCTCTGGCGACTGCTGATTCAGCGTCAGGGCTCCACGAGTGAGCTGACCGGATGCTGTTATCTTGGCACCACGTACCGGGTGCTCGGCGAAATGTGTAAAACGGGTGTCCCAATTGAATTTGTTCAATGTTCAATAAATGTTTGTTCATAATGAATGTTACTTAACTAAGCTGGTCCCTGATTGGCAATACAATTCGCCTACTCTTAATTAATAATAAGAATCCTCGCGTTCCTTCATTCTTAGTTAACAATTTAAACTCTCACATATGTCCATTCTTATTTAACAATTCAAATTCACGCGTACCTCCATTCTTTAATTATGTATAAAATATTGGTATAAATATATAATACTGAATATTATTTATAATAATAGAGAACGCTACAATGTTAAGTCGCAATTATTTATAATAGTAGAGAACAATACAATGTTAATTCGCAACTATTTATAATAATAGAGAATACTTATAAAACTAATTCGCAATACTGAAAATTATTTATAATAAAAGAGAATACTTTAATACTAATTCGCAATACTGAATATTATTTATAATAAAAGAGAATATTAATATATTAATTCGCAAAAAAGAATATAAATGAGTATCCTACAACATTAATATAAATTCGTTATTTTATTTATAATAAAAGAGAATATATTGAATTGAGCAATAATATATTAATTTTAATTAACAAAGTATAGAATATAGTAATAGGAAACATGCTAGATCAAACGTCGTGCGAGCGATGTAACAAGGGCAAATCCCAGACCTACCCCAGACCTAACTTGCGTTATCATCTAAAATATTAATCGCAACCAGGTTTAATTGACTGTTTCAGTGTGGTACCACTTTACAACGTGATCCGAACCAGAAAAGACCCTGGATCTGGCCATTCATGTATGCGAAAAATGCGAAAGTATGAGCTAGATGATGGCAAATACCAGACGTAACCCAGACCTAACCGGTGTTATTCTTTAAAATATTGATCGGAACCAGGTTTAATTGACTGTTTCAGTGTGGTTCCACATTAATACGTGATGCTAACCAGAAAAAAAAACCCAGGATCTGGCCAACAAGTATGCGAAAGATGCGTAGGTATGAGGCAGATGATTGCAAATACCCAGACATAACCGGCGTTATCCTCTAAAATATTGATCGAAACCAGGTTTAATTGACTGTTTCAGTGTGGTACCACTTTACAACGTGATCCGAACCAGAAAAGACCCTGGATCTGGCCATTCATGTATGCGAAAAATGCGAAAGTATGAGCTAGCTGATGGCAAATACCAGACCTAACCCAGACATAACCGGAGTTATCCTCTAAAATATTCATCGCAACCAGGTTTAATTGACTGCTTCGGTGTGGAACCACATTCCTACGTAATCCAAACCAGTAAAAACCCAGGAACTGGCCAACAAGTATGCGAAAAATGCGAAAGTATGAGTCTGATGATTGCAAATACCAGACCTAACCCAGACATAACCGGCGTTATCCTCTAAACTATTGATCGAAACCAGGTTTAATTGACTGTTACAGTGTTGTACCACATTACTACGTGATCCAAACCAGAAAAAGCCCAGGATCTGATCAACAAGTGTGCGAAAAATGCGAAAGTATGAGCTAGCTGATGGCAAATACCAGAAATAACCCAGACATAACCGGCGTTATCATCTAAAATACTCATCGAATCCAGGTTGAGTTGATTATTTCAGTGTGGCACCACATTAATAAGTGATCCTAACGAGAAAAGAACCCACGAACTGGCCAACAAGTATGCGAAAAATGCGAAAGTATGAGCCAGATGTTTGAAAATACCAGAACTAACCCAGACATAACCGCGTTTTCCAATGAAGTATTAATCGGAACCAGGTTTAGTTGACTGTTTCAGAGTGGTACCACATTAATACGTGATCCTTACCAAAAAAAAACCCAGGATCTGGCCAACGAGTATGCGAAAGGTGCGAAAGTATGAGGCTGATGATTGCAAATACCAGACGTAACACAGACTTACCCAGCGTTATCCTGTAAAATATTAATCGGAATCATGTTCAATGGACTCTTTCGGTGTGGTAACACATTACTACGTGATCCAAACGAGAAAAACCCCTGGATCTGGCCAACAAGGAAGGGAAAAATGCGAAAGAACGAGCCAGAAGATTGCAAATATCAAACGTAACCCTGATCTATCCGGAGTTATCCTTCAAAATATTGACCGAAAACAGGCATAATTGACTGTTTCAGTGTGGTACCACTTTTCTACGTAATGCAAACCAGAAAAAACCCTGTATCTGGCCATTCAAGTATGCGAAATATGCGAAAGTATATGCTAGATGAAGGCAAATACCAGACCTAACCCAGACATAACCGGCGTTATCCTCTAAAATATTAATCGGAATGAGATTTAATTGACTCTCTCGGCGTGGTACCACATTACTACGTGACACAAACAAGAAAAAACCCAGGATCTGGCCAAGAAGTATGCGAAAAATGCGAAAGTATGAGCCAGATGATTGCAAATACCAGAACTTACCCAGACATCACTGGCGTTTTCCAATGAAATATTAATCGGAACCAGGTTTAGCTGACCATTTCAGTGTGGCACCACATAACTACGTGATCCATACCAGGAAACACCCAGGATCTGGCCAACAAGTATGCGAAAAATGCGAAGGTATGAGCCAGACGATTGCAAATACCAGAACTAACCCAGACATAACCGGCGTTGTCCTGTAAAATATTGATCGAAACCAGGTTTAATTCACTGTTTCGTTGTGGCACCACTTTACTAGATGATCCAAACCAGAAATAGGCCAGGATCTTGTCAACAAGTATGCGAAATATGCGAAAGTATGAGGCAGATGATTGCAAATATCAGACGCAACCCTGACCTATCCGGAGTTATCCTCTCAAATATTGATCGAAAATTGGTTTAATTGACTGTTTCGGTGTGGTAACATATTAATACGTGATCCTTACCTGAAAAAAACCCAGGATCCGGCAAGCGAGTATGCGAAACGTGCGAAAGTATGAGGCAGATGATAGCAAATACCAGACGTAACCCAGAAATAACCGGCGTTATCCTCTATAATATTATCGGTATCATGTTCAATTGACTCTTTCGGTGTGTTACCACATTACTACGTGATCTAAAGGAGAATATACCCAGGACCTGTCCAACAAGTATGCGAAAAATGCGACTGTATGAGCCAGATGATGGCAAATATCAGACGTAACCGTGACCTAACCGGTGTTATCCTCCAAAATATATTGAACGAAAAAGGCTTAATTGACTGTTTCAGTGTGGTACCACTTTTATACGTGATGCAAACCAGAAAAAGCCCAGGATCTGACCATTCAAGTATGCGAAATATGCGAAAGTATGAGCTAGACGATTGCAAATACCAGGAATATCCCAGACATAACCGGCGTTATCATCTGAAATATTCATCGGATCCAGGTTGAGTTGACTATTTCAGTGTGGCACCACATTAATAAGTGATCCTAACGAGAAAAGAACCCAGGAACTGGCCAACAAGTATGCGAAAAATGCGAAAGTATGAGCCAGATGATTGCAAATACCAGAACTAACCCAGACATAACCGCGTTTTCCAATGAAGTATTAATTGGATCCAGGTTTAATTGACTGTTTCAGAGTGGTACCACATTAACACGTGATCCTTACCAGAAAAAAACCCAGGATCTGGCCAACGAGTATGCGAAAGGTGCGATAGTATGAGGCTGATGATTGCAAATACCAGACGTAACACAGACATACCCAGCGTTATCCTCTAAAATATTGATGGAAACCAGGTTTAATTGACTGTTTCAGTGTGGTACCACTTTACAACGTGATCCGAACCAGAAAAGACCCAGGATCTGGCCAACAAGTATGCGAAAAATGCGACTGTATGAGCCAGATGATGGCAAATACCAGACCTAACCCAGATATAACCGGCGTTATCCACGAAAATATTAATCGCGACCAGGTTTAATTGACTGCTACAGTGTCTTACCACATTACTACGTGATCCAAACCAGAAAAGACCCAGGATCTCGCCAACAAGTATGCGAAAAATGCGAAAGTATGAGGGAGATGATTGGAAATACCAGACGTAACCCAGACCTAACCGGCGTTATCCTCTAAAATATTAATCGGAATCAGGTTTAATTGACTCTTCCGGCGTGGTAACACATTACTTCGTGATCCAAAGGAGTAAAAACCCTGGATCTGGCCATTCATGTATGCGAAAAATGCGAAAGTATGAGCTAGCTGATGGCAAATACCAGACCTAACCCAGACATAACCGTAGTTATCCTCTAAAATATTCATCGCAACCAGGTTTAATTGACTGCTTCGGTGTGGAACCACATTCCTACGTAATCCAAACCAGTAAAAACCCAGGAACTGGCCAACAAGTATGCGAAAAATGCGAAAGTATGAGTCTGATGATTGCAAATACCAGACCTAACCCAGACATAACCGGCGTTATCCTCTAAACTATTGATCGAAACCAGGTTTAATTGACCGTTTCAGTGTGGTACCACCTTACAACGGGATCCGAACCAGGAAAGACCCAGGATCTGGCCAACATGTATGCGAAAAATGCGACTGTATGAGCCAGATGATGGCAAATACCAGACCTAACCCAGATATAACCGGCGTTATCCTCGAAAATATTAATCGCGACCAGGTTTAATTGACTGCTACAGTGTCTTACCACAATACTACGTGATCCAAACCAGAAAAAGCCCAGGATCTGATCAACAAGTGTGCGAAAAATGCGAAAGTATGAGCTAGCTGATGGCAAATACCAGACCTAACCCAGACATAACCGGCGTTATCCTCTAAAATATTGATCGAAACCAGGTTTAATTGACTGTTTCAGTGCGGCACCTCATTAATACGTGATCCTAACCAAAAAAATCCAGGATTTGGCCAACAAGTGTGCGAAAAATGCGAAAGTATGAGGGAGATGATTACAAATACCAGACGTAACCCAGACATAACCGGCGTTATCCTCCAAAATATTAATCGCAACCAGGTTGAATTGACTATTTCTGTGTGGCATCACATGAATACTATTTAGACATAACCCAGACATAACCAGACATAACCCAGACCTAACCGGTGTTATCCTTTAAAATATTGATCGAAACCAGGTTTAATTGACTGTTTCAGTGTGGTTCCACATTAATACGTGATGCTAACCAGAAAAAAAAACCCAGGATCTGGTCAAGAAGTATGCGAAAAATGCGTCTGTGTGAGCCAGATGGTGGCAAATACCAGACCTAACCCAGACATAACCGGCGTTATCCTAGAAAATATTAATCGCGACCAGGTTGAATTGACTGCTACAGTGTCTTACCACATTACTAGGTGATCCAAACCAGAAAAAGGCCTGGATCTGGTAAACAAGTGTGCGAAATATGCGAAAGTATGAGCTAGATGATGGCAAATACCAGACCTAACCCGGACACGACCGGGGTTATCCTCCAAAATATTAATCGCAACCAGGTTGAATTGACTATTTCTGCGTGGCATCACATGAATACGAGATCCTATGGAGAAAAGAGCCCAGGATCTGGCCAACAAGTATGCGAAAAATGCGTAAGTATGAGCTAGATGTCCTTGGGGCCGACCTCAGGCGGTTGTTCGACCGCTGCCTGAGGGACGGGCGATTCCCCCCCAGTTGGAAGGTGGCGAGGATGGTCCTCCTCCGGAAGGAGGGTCGGCCCGCGGAGTCTCCCTCCGCATACCGGCCCATTTGTCTCCTCGACGAGGTGGGCAAGCTCTTCGAGCGTGTGATTGCTGCATGGCGCTCAGGGTCGTCCGCGGGTATCGGACCATGTCACATGAGGCGGCGACGGTTCTAGCGGGGATGCCGCCCATGGACCTGCTCGCGCGGTCGCACGCGGTGATGTACCGGCTCCGCGTCGACCGTCGCGCGGGGGTGGCGGCGGTCCCGGGCGGGCAGGAACCTGCTTGGGGCGATTTGAAGCGCCAGGCCCGGCAGTCCGTGTTGCTCGCGTGGCAGGAGCGGCTGGCTTTGCCAACCGCGGGGCACCGGACTGTCGGGGCTGTTCGGCCACTCCTGAAGGAGTGGCTGGACAGAGGCCATGGCAGCCTCACCTACCGGCTGGCACAGGTATTTTCCGGGCATGGCAGCTTCGGAAGATACCTGTGCCGGATAGGGAAGGAGCCGACGGCGCGTTGCTGCCACTGCGACGCTGAGCAGGACGCGGCGGATCATACCCTGGAGGTATGCCCCGCGTGGGTGGGGGAGCGCCGTGTCCTGGTCGGCGTCGTCGGGCGGGATGGCTCGCTGCCGGGCGTGGTGCGCGCCATGCTCGGCAGCGAGGAGAAGTGGAGGGCCGTGGCCTCCTTCTGCGAGAACGTAATGTTGCAGAAGGAGGCCGCGGGGAGGGAGCGCGAGCTTCAGTGCGGTGGCCCGAGGTCGTCGCCCGGTCGCGAGGCGTCGCGGGCGGCCGCCTCGGCGTGGCGGATGACCTAGGCTGGGAGGGGGGTCCTAAGGGGACCCTCCTCCCGCCAGGCGGCGCTGGGTCGGACCGGTTAGGGGGAGGCACCCTCGGCGGTCTGGTGCGGCCATGAACGCCCGGCCGCCGAGGGGTGGAAACGGGGTCGCGGGCGGTTGCGAGTTGGGGCTCGCAGCCGCCACTAAACGCGGCCCCGGGACGGATAGCGGCGGGATGGAGTGGCCCCGTCCCGCCGCTATGAGGCAGTGTGTCTACTGGGGGGACCGATTGTCCCCCCGGGGGATGGGCGCGAAAGCGCGGGCACGGGGAGGATACCGGAAGAATGCTTCGAGCGATTCCCGGTATCCTCCCAAAGCGTTCCGAAGGGTCACCGTGGGGTTTTTAGTGGGTAGGTCCCGCGCCTGTCGTTGTACGGGCGCGGGGAATCCCACACACCCCTCCCACCTCTCCCCAAGGAGGTGGGAGGGAGTCTTTCGAAGATTTTCCCCACGACAAAAAAAAAAAAAAAAAAAAAGTATGAGCTAGATGTTGGCAAATACCAGACCTAACCCAGACATAACCGGCGTTATCCTGTATAATATGGATCGAAACCAGGTTTAATTGACTGTTTGATTGTGGTACCACTTTTCCACGTGATCCAAACCAGAAAAAGCCCAGGATCTGGCCATTCAAATATGCGAAATGTGCGAAGATATGAGCTAGATGATGGCAAATACCAGACCTAACCCAGACATGACCGGCGTTATCCTGTAAAATATTAATCGCAACCAAGTTTGATTGACTGTTTCGTTATGGTACCACATTACTAGGTAATCCAAACCAGAAAAAGGCCTGGATCTGGTAAACAAGTATGCGAAAAATGCTAAAGTATGAGCTAGATGATGGCAAATGCCAGACCTAACCCAGACATAACCGGCGTTACCCTCTACAATATCAATCGCAACCAGGTTTAATTGACTGCTTCGGTGTGGTACCACATTTCTACGTGATCTAAACCAGTAAAAACCCAGGAACTCGCCGACAAGTATGCGAATAATGCGAAAGTATGGGACTGATGATTGCAAATACCAGCACTAACCCAGACATAACTGGCGTTTTGCTCTAAAATATTGATCGAGAGCAGGTTTAGTTGACTGTTTAAGTGTGGCACCACATTAATTCGTGATCTTAACGAGAAAAGAACCCAGGATTTGGCCAACAAGTGTGCGAAATATGCGAAAGTATGAGGGAGATGATTGCAAATACCAAACGTAACCCAGACATAACCGGCGTTATCCTCCAAAATATTAATCGCAACCAGGTTGAATTGACTATTTCAGTGTGGCATCACATGAATACGTGATCCTATCGAGAAAAGAACCCAGGATCTGGCCAACAAGTATGCGAAAAATGCGACTGTATGAGCCAGATGATTGCAAATACCAGAACTAACCCAGACCTAACCGACGTTATCCTTTAAAATATTAATCGGAATCAGGTTTAATTGACTCTTACGGTGTGGTACCACATTACTACGTGATTCAAATGAGAAAAAACCAGGATCTGCCCATTCATGTATGCGAAAAATGCGAAAGTATGAGCTAGATGATGGCAAATACCAGACCTAACTCAGACATTACTGGCGTTATCCTGTAAACTATTCATCGAAACCAGGTTTAATTGACTGTTTCAGGATGGCACCTCATTAATACGTGATCCTAACCAAAAAAAACCCAGGATCTGGCCATTCAAATATGCGAAAAATGCGAAAGTATGAGCTAGATGATGGCAAATACCAGACCTAACCCGGACATGACCTGCGTTATCCTCCAAAATATTATTCGCAACCAGGTTGAATTGTCTATTTCTGCGTGGCATCACATGAATACGTGATCCTATGGAGAAAAGAACCCAGGATCTGGCCAACAAGTATGCGAAAAATGCGGAAGTATGAGCTAGATGTTGGCAAATACCAGACCTAACCCAGACATAACCGGCGTTATCCTGTATAATATGGATCGAAACCAGGTTTAATTGACAGTTTCAGGGTGGCATCACATGAATACGTGATCCTATCGAGAAAAGAAACCAGGATCTGGCCATTCAAATTTGCGAAAAATGCGAAAGTATGAGCTAGATGATGGCAAATACCAGACCTAATCCAGACATAACTGGCGTTATCATGTAAAATATTGATCGAAACAAGGTTTAATTGACTGTTTCAGGATGGCACCTCATTAATACGTGATCCTAACCAAAAAAAACCCAGGATCTGGCCAACGAGTATGCGAAAGATGCGAAAGTATCAGCGAGATGATGGCAAATACCAGACCTAACCCAGACCTAACCGGTGTTATCCTCTAAAATTACGATCGAACACAGGCTTAATTGACTGTTTCAGTGTGGTTCCACTTTTCTACGTGATCCAAACCAGAAGAAGCCCAGGATCTGGCCATTCAAATATGCGAAAAATGCGAAAGTATGAGTGTGATGATTGCAAATATCAGACCTAACCCAGACATAACCGGCGTTATCCTATACAATATTGATTGAAACCAGGTTTAATTGACTGCTTCAGTGTTGTACCAGTTTACAACGTGATCCGAACCAGAAAAGAACCAGGATCTGGCCAGCAAGTATGCGAAAAATGCGAAAGTATGAGCTAGATGATGGCAAATACCAGACCTAACCCAGACCTAACCGGTGTTATCCTCCAAAATATTAGTCGCAACCAGGGTTAATTGACTGTTTCAGTGTGGTACCACTTTACAACGTGATCCGAACCATAAAAGACCCAGGATCTGGCCAACAGGTATGCGAAATATGCGACTGTATGAGCCAGATGATTGCAAATACCAGAACTAACCCAGACCTAACCGACGTTATCCACTAAAATATTAATCGGAATCAGGTTTAATTGACTCTTTCGGTGTGGTACCACATTACTACGTGATCCAAACGAGAAAAAACCCAGGATCTGGCCAACAAGTATGCGAAAAATGCGACTGTATCAGCCAGATGATTGCAAATACCGGAACTAACCCAGACCTAACCGACGTTATCCTCTATGATATTAATCGGAATCAGGTTTAATTGACTCTTTGGGTGTGGTACCAAATTACTACGTGATCCAAACGAGAAAAAACCCAGGATCTGGCCATTCAAGTATGCGAAAAATGCGAAAGTATGAGCTAGATGATGGCAAATACCAGACCTAACCCAGATCTCACCGGTGTTATCCTCTAAAATATCGATCGAAAACAGGCTTAATTGACTGTTTGATTGTGGTACCACTTTTCTACGTGATCCAAACCAGAAAAAGCCCAGGATCTGGCCATTGAAATATGCGAAAAGTGCGAAGATATGAGCTAGATGATGCCAAATACCAGACCTAACCCAGACATGACCGGCGTTATCCTGTAAAATATTAATCGCAACCAGGTTTGATTGACTGTTTCGTTATGGTACCACATTCCTAGGTGATCCGAACCAGAAAAAGGCCTGGATCTGGTAAAGAAGTATGCGAAATATGCGAAAGTATGAGCTGGATGATCGCAAATACCAGGCCTAACCCAGACATAACCGGCGTTATCCTCTTAAATATGGATCGAAACCAGGTTTAATTGACTGTTACAGTGTGGTACCACTTTACAACGTGATCCGAACCAGAAGAGACCCAGGATCTGGCCAACAAGTATGCGAAAATTGCGACTGTGTGAGCCAGATGGTGGCAAATACCAGACCTAACCCAGACATAACCGGCGTTATCCTCGAAAATATTAATCGCGACCAGGTTTAATTGACTGTTACAGTGTCTTACTACATTACTACGTGATCCAAACCAGAAAAAGCCCAGGATCTGGTCAACAAGTATGTGAAAAATGCGAAAGTATGAGCCAGATTGGGGCAAATCCCAGACCTAACCCAGACATAACCGGTGTTATCCTCTAAAATATTAATCGCAACCAGGTTTAATTGACTGTTTCAGTTTGGTACCATTTTACAACGTGATCCGAACCAGAAAAGACCCAGGATCTGGCCAACAAGTATGCGAAAAATGCTGAAGTATGAGCTAGATGATGGCAAATACCAGACCTAACCCAGACCTAACCGGTGTTATCCTCTAAAATATCGATCGAAAACAGGCTTAATTGACTGTTTGATTGTGGTACCACTTTTCTACGTGATCCAAACCAAAAAAAACCCAGGATCTGGCCATTCAAATATGCGAAAAATGCGAAAGTATGAGCTAGATGATGCCAAATACCAGACCTAACCCAGACATGACCGGCGTTATCCTGTAAAATATTAATCGCAACCAGGATTGATTGACTGTTTCGTTATGGTACCACATTCCTAGGTGATCCAAACCAGAAAAAGGCCTGGCTTTGGTAAACAAGTATGCGAAATATGTGAAAGTATGAGCTAGATGATGGCAAATACCAGACCTAACCCAGACATAACCGGCGTTACCCTCTAAAATATTAATCGCAACCAGGTATAATTGACTGTTTCGGTATGGTACCACATTTGTACGTGATCTAAACCAGTAAAAACCCCGGAACTGGCCGACATGTATGCGAATAATGCGAAAGTATGAGACTGATGATTGCAAATACCAGCACCAACCCAGACATAACTGGCGTTATCCTGTAAAGTATTGATCGAAACCAGGATTAATTGACTGTTTCAGGATGGCACCTCATTAATACGTGATCTTAACGAGAAAAGAACCCAGGATTTGGCAAACAAGTGTGCGAAAAATGCGAAAGTATGAGGGAGATGATTGCAAATACCAAACGTAACCCAGACATAACCGGCGTTACCCTCTAAAATATTAATCGCAACCAGGTTTAATTGACTGTTTCAGGATGGCACCTCATTAATACGTGATCTTAACGAGAAAAGAACCCAGGATTTGGCCAACAAGTGTGCGAAAAATGCGAAAGTATGAGGGAGATGATTGCAAATACCAAACGTAACCCAGACATAACCGGCGTTACCCTCTAAAATATTAATCGCAACCAGGTTTAATTGACTCTTTCGGTGTGGTACCAAATTATTACGTGATCCAAACGAGAAAAAACCCAGGATCTGGCCATTCAAGTATGCGAAAAATGCGAAAGTATGAGCTAGATGATGGCAAATACCAGACCTAACCCAGATCTCACCGGTGTTATCCTCTAAAATATCGATCGAAAACAGGCTTAATTGACTGTTTGATTGTGGTACCACTTTTCTACGTGATCCAAACCAGAAAAAGCCCAGGATCTGGCCATTCGAATATGCGAAAAGTGCGAAGATATGAGCTAGATGATGCCAAATACCAGACCTAACCCAGACGTGACCGGCGTTATCCTGTAAAATATTAATCGCAACCAGGTTTGATTGACTGTTTCGTTATGGTACCACATTCCTAGGTGATCCAAACCAGAAAAAGGCCTGGATCTGGTCAACAAGTATGCGAAATATGCGAAAGTATGAGCTGGATGATCGCAAATACCAGACCTAACCCAGACATAACCGGCGGTATCCTCTTAAATATGGATCGAAACCAGGTTTAATTGACTGTTTCAGTGTGGTACCACTTTACAACGTGATCCGAACCAGAAAAGACCCAGGATCTGGCCAACAAGTATGCGAAAAATGCGACTGTGTGAGCCAGATGGTGGCAAAAACCAGACCTAACCCAGACATAACCGGCGTTATCCTCGAAAATATTAATCGCGACCAGTTTTAATTGACTGTTACAGTGTCTTACTACATTACTACGTGATCCAAACCAGAAAAAGCCCAGGATCTGGTCAACAAGTATGTGAAAAATGCGAAGGTATGAGCCAGATTGGGGCAAATCCCAGACCTAACCCAGACATAACCGGTGTTATCCTCTAAAATATTAATCGCAACCAGGTTTAATTGACTGTTTCAGTGTGGTACCATTTTACAACGTGATCCGAACCAGAAAAGACCCAGGATCTGGCCAACGAGTATGCGAAAAATGCTGAAGTATGAGCTAGATGATGGCAAATACCAGACCTAACCCAGACCTAACCGGTGTTATCCTCTAAAATATCGATCGAAAACAGGCTTAATTGACTGTTTGATTGTGGTACCACTTTTCTACGTGATCCAAACCAGAAAAAGCCCAGGATCTGGCCATTCAAATATGCGAAAAGTGCGAAGATATGAGCTAGATGATGGCAAATACCAGACCTAACCCAGACATAACCGGCGTTACCCTCTACAATATCAATCGCAACCAGGTTTAATTGACTGCTTCGGTGTGGTACCACATTTCTACGTGATCTAAACCAGTGAAAACCCAGGAACTCGTCGACATGTATGCGAATAATGCGAAAGTATGGGACTGATGATTGCAAATACCAGCACTAACCCAGACATAACTGGCGTTTTGCTCTAAAATATTGATCGAGAGCAGGTTTAGTTGACTGTTTCAGGGTGGCATCACATGAATTCGTGATCCTATCGAGAAAAGAAACCAGGATCTGGCCAACAAGTATGAGAAAAATGCGAAAGTATGAGCTAGATGATGCCAAATACCAGACCTAACCCAGACATGACCGGCGTTATCCTGTAAAATATTAATCGCAACCAGGTTTAATTGACTGTTTCGTTATGGTACCACATTCCTAGGTGATCCAAACCAGAAAAAGGCCTGGATCTGGTAAACAAGTATGCGAAACATGCGAAAGTATGAGCTAGATGATGGCAAATACCAGACCTAACCCACACATAACCGGCGTTTCCCTCTAAAATATTAATCGCAACCAGGTTTAATTGACTATTTCAGTGTGGCATCACATGAATACGTGATCCTATTGAGAAAAGAACCCAGGATCTGGCCAACAAGTTTGCGAAAAATGCGAAAGTATGAGGGAGATTATTGCAAATACCAAACGTAACCCAGGCATAACCGGCGTTACCCACTAAAATATTAATCGCAACCAGTTTTAATTGACTGTTTCAGTGTGGTACCACATTACAAAGTGATCCGAACCAGAAAAGACCCAGGATCTGGGCATTCAAATTTGCGAAAATTGCGAAAGTATGAGCTAGATGATGGCAAATACCAGACCTAACACAGACATAACTGGCGTTATCCTGTAAAATATTGATCGAAACCAGGTTTAATTGACTGTTTCAGGATGGCACCTCATTAATACGTGATCCTAACCAAAAAAAACCCAGGATCTGGCCAACGTGTAAGCGAAAGATGCGAAAGTATGAGCTAGATGTTGGCAAATACCAGACCTAACCCAGACATAACCGGCGTTATCCTGTATAATATGGATCGAAACCAGGTTTAATTGACTGTTTCAGTGTGGTACCATTTTACAACGTGATCCGAACCAGAAAAGACCCAGGATCTGGCCAACAAGTATGCGAAAAATGCTAAAGTATGAGCTAGATGATGGCAAATACCAGACCTAACCCAGACCTAACCGGTGTTATCCTCTAAAATATTAATCGCAACCAGATTGAATTGACTATTTCTGCGTGGCATCACATGAATACGTGATCCTATGGAGAAAAGAACCCAGGATCTGGCCAACAAGTATGCGAAAAATGCGGAAGTATGAGCTAGATGTTGGCAAATACCAGACCTAACCCAGACATAACCGGCGTTATCCTGTATAATATGGATCGAAACCAGGTTTAATTGACTGTTTCAGTGTGGTACCATTTTACAACGTGATCCGAACCAGAAAAGAACCAGGATCTGGCCAACAAGTATGCGAAAAATGCGAAAGTATGAGCTAGATGATGGCAAATACCAGACCTAGCCCAGACATGACCGGCGTTATCCTGTAAAATACTAATCGCAACCAGGTTTGATTGACTGTTTCGTTACGGTACCACATTACTAGGTGATCCAAACCAGAAAAAGGCCTGGATCTGGTAAACAGGTATGCGAAATATGCGACTGTATGAGCCAGATGACTGCAAATATCAGAACTAACCCAGACCTAACCGACGTTATCCTCTAAAATATTAATCGGAATCAGGTTTAATTGACTCTTTCGGTGTGGTACCACATTACTACGTGATCCAAACGAGAAAAAACCCAGGATCTGGCCAACAAGTATGCGAAAAATGCGACTGTATTAGCCAGATGATTGCAAATACCGGAACTAACCCAGACCTAACCGACGTTATCCTCTATAATATTAATCGGAATCAGGTTTAATTGACTCTTTCGGTGTGGTACCACATTACTACGTGATCCAAACGAGAAAAAACCCAGGATCTGGCCATTCAAATATGCGAAAAGTGCGAAGATATGAGCTAGATGATGCCAAATGCCAGACCTAACCCAGACATGACCGGCGTTATCCTGTCAAATATTAATCGCAACCAGGATTGATTGACTGTTTCGTTATGTTACCACATTCCTAGGTGATCCAAACCAGAAAAAGGCCTGGATCTGGTAAACAAGTATGCGAAATATGCGAAAGTATGAGCCAGATTGGGGCAAATCCCACACCTAACCCAGACATAACCGGTGTTATCCTTTAAAGTATTAATCGCAACCAGGTTTAATTGACTGTTTCAGTGTGGTACCACTTTACAACGTGATCCGAACCAGAAAAGACCCAGGATCTGGCCAACACGTATGCGAAAAATGCGACTGTGTGAGCCAGGTGGTGGCAAATACCAGACCTAACCCAGACATAACCGGCGTTATCCTCGAAAATATTAATCGCGACCAGGTTTAATTGACTGTTACAGTGTCTTACTACATTACTACGTGATCCAAACCAGAAAAAGCCCAGGATCTGGTCAACAAGTATGTGAAAAATGCGAAAGTATCAGCCAGATTGGGGCAAATCCCAGACCTAACCCAGACATAACCGGTGTTATCCTCTAAAATATTAATCGCAACCAGGTTTAATTGTCTGTTTCAGTGTGGTACCATTTTACAACGTGATCCGAACCAGAAAAGACCCAGGATCTGGCCAACAAGTATGCGAAAAATGCTAAAGTATGAGCTAGATGATGGCAAATACCAGACCTAACCCAGACCTAACCGGTGTTATCGTCTAAAATATTAATCGGAATCAGGTTTAATTGACACTTTCGGTGTGGTACCACATTACTACGTGATCCAAACGAGAAAAAACCCAGGATGTGGCCATTCATGTATGGGAAAAATGCGAAAGTATGAGGGAGATGATTGCAGATACCAGACGTAACCCAGACCCAACCGGCGTTATCCTATAAAATATTAATCGGAATCAGGTTTAATTGTCACTTTCGGTGTGGTACCACATTACTACGTGATCCAAACGCGGAAAAAACCCAGGGTGTGGCCTTTCACGTATGGGAAAAATGCGAAAGTATGAGCTAGATGATGGCAAATACCAGACCTAACCCAGACCTAACCGGTGCTATCCTCTAAAGTATTCATCGAATCCAGGTTGAATTGACTATTTCAGTGTGGCACCACATTAATACGTGATCCTAACGAGAAAAGAACCCAGGATCTGGTCAACAGGTATGCGAAAAATGCGAAAGTATGGGGGAGATGATTGCAAATACCAGACATAACCCAGACCTAACCGGTGTTATCCTTTAAAATGTTGATCGAAACCAGGTTTAGTTGCCTGTTTGAGTGTGGTACCACTTTTCTACGTGATCCATACCAGAAAAAGCCCAGGATCTGGCCATTCAAATATGCGAATAATGCGAAAGTATGAGACTGATGATTGCAAATACCAGCACTAACCCAGACCTAATCGGCGTTGTCCTCCAAAATATTAATCGCAACCAGGTTGAGTTGACTGCTTCAGTGTGTTACCACGTTAATACGTGATCCAAACCAGAAAAAACCCAGGATCTGGTCAACAAGTGTGTGAAAAATGCGAAATACGAGTCTGATGATTGCAAATACCCAGACATAACCGGCGTTATCCTCTAAAATATTAATCGCAACCAGGTTTAAGTGACTGTTTCGGTGTGGTACCACTTTACAACTTGATCCGAACCAGAGAAGACCCAGGATCTGGCCAACAGGTATACGACAAATGCGACTGTATCAGCCATATGATTGCAAATACTAGAACTAACCCAGACCTAATCGACGTTATCCTCTAAAATAATAATCGGAATCAGGCTTATTTGACTCTTTCGGTGTGGTACCACAATACTACGTGATTCAAACCAGAAAAAGCCCAGGATCTGGCCATTCAAATATGCGAAAAATGCGAAAGTATGCGGCAGATGATTCCTAATGCCAGACCTCACAGAAACCTAACCGGTGTTATCCTCTAAAATATTGATCGAAGCCAGGCTTAATTGACTGTTTCAGTGTGGTACCACATTACTACGTAATCCAAATCAGAAAAAGCCCAGGATCTGACCAAAAAGTATGCGAAAAATGCGAAAGTATGAGGGAGATCATTGCAAATACCAGACGTAAGCCAGACCTAACCGGTGTTATCCTGTAAAATATTAATAGCAACCAGGTTTGATTGACTGCTTCGTTGTGGCACCACATTACTAGGTGATTCAAACCAGAAAAAGCACAGGATCTGGTCATTCAAATATGCGAAAAATGCGAAAGTATGCGGCTGATGATTCCTAATGCCAGACCTCACAGAAACCTAACCGGTGTTATCCTCTAAAATATTGATCGAAGCCAGGCTTAATTGACTGTTTCAGTGTGGTACCACATTACTACGTGATCTAAACCAGTAATAACCCAGGAACTGGCCAACAAGTATGCGAAAAATGCGAAAGTATGAGACTGATGATTGCAAATACCAGACGCAACCCAGACCTAACCGGTTTCGTCCTCTAAAATATTGGCCGAAAGCAGGTATAATTGACTGTTTCAGTGTGGTACCCCTTTTCTACGTGTTCCAAACCAGAAAAAGCCCAGGATCTTGCCCTTCAGGTATGCGAAAAATACGAAAGTCTGAGCTAGATGATGGCAAATATCAGACCTAACCCAGACATAACTGGTGTTACCCGCCAAAATATTGATCGAATCCAGGTTTAATTGACCGTTTCAGTGTGGTAACACATTCCTACGTGATCCAAATCAGAAAGAGGCCAGGATCTGGCCAACAAGTATGCGAAAAATGCGAAAGCATGAGCTAGATAATGGCAAATACCAGACATCACCTAGACATAACTGGCGTTTTGCTCTAAAATATAGATCGACACGAGGTTTAATTGACTGTTTAAGTGTGGCACCACCTTAATCCGTGATCTTAACGAGAAAAGAACCCAGGATTTGGGCAACAAGTGTGCGAAAAATGCGAAAGTATGAGGGTGATGATTGCAAATACCAGACGTAACCCAGACCTAACTGGCGTTATCCTCTAAAATATTAATCGCAACCAGGTTTACTTGACTGTTTCAGTGTGGTACCACATTACTACGTGACCCAAACCAGAAAAAAACCAGGAACTATGCAACAAATATGCGAAAAATGCGAAAGTACGAGCCAGATGAGGGTAAATACCAGACCTAACCCAGACCTAACCGGTGTTATCCTCCAAATTATTGTTCCGAACTAGGTTTAATGGACTGTTTCAGTGTGGTGCCACACTACTGCGTGATTCAAGCCGGAAAAACCCCGGGATCAGGCCAAGAGGTATGCGAGGAATGCGGAAGTAGAAGCCAGATTAGGGTAAATACCAGACCTAACCCAGACCTAACCGGTGTTATCCTCTAAAATATTGATAAGAACCAGGTTTCTTGGACTGTTTCAGTGTGGTACCACATTACTGCGTGATTCAAGCCAGAAAATGCCCGGGATCAGGCCAACAGGTACGCGAAGAATGCAAAGGTATGTGACAGATGAGGGCAAATCCCAGAACTAAACGTGACCCAGCTGGAGTTATACTTTAAAATATTGATCGGATCCAGGTTTAATTGACTGTTTCAGTGTGGTACCACATGACTACCTGATCCAAACCAGAAAAAGGCCAGGATCTGGCCAACAGGAATGCGAAGAATGGGTAAGTATGAGCTAGATGCGCTCAGGGTCGTCCGCGGGTATCGGACCATGTCACATGAGGCGGCGACGGTTCTAGCGGGGATGCCGCCCATGGACCTTGCTGTCATCTGCCTGATACTTTCGCAACTTTCGCATTCTTGTTGGGCAGGTCCTGGGCTTTTTTCTGGTTAGGATCACGTATTAATGTGGTACCACAATGAAACAGTCAATTAAACCTGGTTTTGATCAATATTTTAGGGGATAACGCCGGTTATGTCTGGGTTAGGTCTTGTATTTGCCATCATCTAGCTCATACTTTCGCATCTTTCGCATACTTGTTGGCCAGATCCTGGGCTTTTTCTGATTTGGATCACGTACTAACGTGGTACCACACTAAAACAGTCAATTAAACGCGGTTCCGAGTAGTATATTGGAGGATAACGCCGGTCATATCTGGGTTAGGTCTGGTATTTCCCATCACCTAGCTCATACTTCCGCATTTTTCGCATACTTGTTGGCCTGATCCTGGGCTTTTTCTTGTTTGTATCACGTAGTAATGTGGTACCACACTGAAACAGTCAAGGGTGGTTTCGATCAATATTTTAGAGGATAACACTGGTTAGGTCTGGGTTACGTCTGGTATTTCCAATCATCTGCCTGATACTTTCGCATCTTTCTCATACTTGTTGGCCACATCTTGGGCTTTTTCTGATTAGGATCACGTAGTAATGTGGTACCACACTGATACAGTCTTTTAAACCTGGTTTCGATCGACATTTTACGGGATAACACCGGTTAGGTCTAGGTTACGTCTGGTATTTGCAATCATCATCCTCATACTTTCGCATTTTTCGCATACTTGTGGGCCAGATCCTGGGCTTTTTCTGATTTGGATCATGTAGTAAAGTGGTACTACACTGAAGTAGTAAATAAAACCTGGTTTTGATCAATATTTTAGGGGATAACACCGGTTAGGTCTGGGTTAGGACTGGTATTACCAATCATCTGGCTCATACTTTCGCATCTTTCGCATACTTGTTGGCCAGATACTGGGTCTTTTTCTGGATAGGATCACGTATTAATGTGGTACCACACTGAAATAGTCAATAAAACCTGGTTTTGAACAATATTTTAGGCGAAAACACCGGTTAGGTCTGGGTTAGGTCTGGTATTTGCTATCATCTGGCTCATACCTTCGCACTTTTCGCATACATGTTGGCAAATCCTGAGCTTTTTCTAATATGGATCACGTACTTATGTGGCACCACACTAAAACAGTCAATTAAACGTGGTTCCGAGTAATACTTTGGAGGATAACGCCGGTTATGTCTGGGTAAGGTCTTGTATTTGCATTAATCATGCTCATACTTTCGCATCTTCCGCATACTTGTTGGCCAGATCCTGGGCTTTTTCTTGTTTGTATCACGTAGTAATGTGGTACCACACTGAAACAGTCAAGGGTGGTTTCGATCAATATTTTAGAGGATAACACTGGTTAGGTCTGGGTTACGTATGGTATTTCCAATCATCTGCCTGATACTTTCGCATTTTTCGCATACTTGTTGGCCACATCCTGGGCTTTTTCTGACTTGGGTCACGTAGTAATGTGGTACCACACTGAAACAGTCAAAAAAACCTGGTTCCGATTAATATTTTGGAGGATAACGCCGGTTATGTCTGGGTTAGTTCTGGTATTTGCCATCATCTAGCTCATACTTTCCCATATTTCGCATACTTGGATGGCAAGATCCTGGGCTTTTTCTGATTAGGATCACGTAGTAATGTGGTACCACACTGATACAGTCTTTTAAACCTGGTTTCGATCAACATTTTACGGGATAACACCGGTTAGGTCTAGGTTACGTCTGGTATTTGCAATCATCATCCTCATACTTTCGCATTTTTCGCATACTTGTTGGCCAGATCCTGGGCTTTTTCTGATTTGGATCATGTAGTAATGCGGTACTACACTGAAGTAGTAAATAAAACCTGATTTTGATCAATATTTTAGGGGATAACACCGGTTAGGTCTGGGTTAGGACTGGTGTTACCAATCATCTGGCTCATACTTTCGCATCTTTCGCATACTTGTTGGCCAGATACTGGGTCTTTTTCTGGATAGGATCACGTATTAATGTGGTACCACACTGAAATAGTCAATAAAACCTGGTATTGAACAATATTTTAGGCGATAACGCCGGTTATGTCTGGGTTAGGTCTTGTATTTGCATTAATCATGCTCATACTTTCGCATCTTCCGCATACTTGTTGGCCAGATCCTGGGCTTTTTCTGGTTTGGATCACGTAGTAATGTGGCACCACACCGAAACAGTCAATAAAACCTGGTTGCGATTAATATTTTAGAGGACATCGCTGGTTATGTCTGGGTTAGGTCTGGTATTTGCATTCAACTGGCTCACACTTTCGCATTTTTCACATATTTGTTGGCCAGATCCTGAGTTTTTTCTGGTTTGGATCACGTAGTAATGTGGTACCACAACGAAACAGTCAATTAAACCTGGTTTTGATCAATATTTTAGGGGATAACACTGGTTAGGTCTGGGTTACGTCTGGTATTTCCAATCATCTGCCTGATACTTTCGCATTTTTCGCATACTTGTTGGCCACATCCTGGGCTTTTTCTGACTTGGGTCACGTAGTAATGTGGTACCATACTGAAACGGTCAATAAAACCTGGTTCCGATTAATATTTTGGAGGATAACGCCGGTTATGTCTGGGTTAGTTCTGGTATTTCCAATCATCTAGCTCATACTTTCGCAATTTTCGCATAGTTGAATGGCCAGATCCTGGGTTTTTTTCTGGTTAGGATCACGTATTAATGTGGTGCCACACTGAAATGGTCAATTTAACCTGAATTCGATCAATAGTTTAGAGGATAACACCGGTTAGGTCTGGGTTACGTCTGGTATTTGCCACCATCTAGCTCATACTTTCGCAATTTTGCATAGTTGAATGGGCAGATCCTGGCCTTTTTCTGGTTTGGATCACGTAGTAATGTGGGACCACACTGAAACATTCAACTGAACCTGGTTGCGATTAATATTTTAGAGGATAACGCTGGTTATGGCTGGGCTACATCCGGTATTTACCCTTATCTGGCTCATTCTTTCGCATTTTTCGCATACCTGTTGGGCAGATCCTGGGCTTTTTCTGGTTGGGATTATGTAGTAATGTGGTACCAAACTGAAACAGTGAGTTAAACCTGGTTCCGATCAATATTTTAGAGGATAACAACTGCTAGGCCTGTGTTAGGTCAGGGTTTTGCCCTCACCTGGCTCATACTTTCGCATTCTTCGTATAGCTGTTGGCCTGATCCAGGGTTTTTTCTGGCTTGAATCACGCAGTAGTGTGGTACCACACTGAAACAGTCCATTAAACCTGGTTCCGATCAATATTTTAGAGGATCACACCGATTAGGTCTGGGTTAGGTCTGGTATTTACCACCATCTGGCTTATACTTTCGCATTATTCGCATAGTTGTTGGACAGATCCTGGGCTTTTTCTGGTTTGGATCACGCAGTCATGTGGTACCAGAATGAAACAGTCAACTAAACCTGAATTCGATTAATATTTTAGAGGATAACACCGGTTGGGTCTGAGTTAGGACTGGTATTTGCAATCATCTGGCTCATACTTTCGCATTCTCCGCATACTTGTCGGACAGATCATGGGCTTTTTCTGTTTTGGGTCACGTTGTAATGTGGTACCACAATGAAACAGTCAACTGAACCTGACCGCGATCAATATTTTATAGGATAACACCGTTTAGGATTGTATTAGGTCTGGTATTTGCAATCATCTGGATCATACTTTCGTATTTTTCGCATAACTGTTGGCCAGATCCTGGGCTTTTTCTGGTTGGGATTATGTAGTAATGTGGCACCGCATGAAACAGTGAGTTAAACCTGGATTCGATCAATATTTTAGAGGATAACTCCGGTTGGATCTCGTTTAGGTCTGGGATTTGCCCTCATCTGACTTATACTATCGCATTCTTCGCATACTTGGTGGCCAGATCCTGGGCTTTTTCATGCTTGAATCACGCAGTAATGTGGCACCGCACTGAAACAGTCCATTAAACCTGGTACGGATCAATATTTTAGAGGATAACACCGGCTAGGTGTGCGTCAGGTCTGGGTTTTGCCCTCACCTGGCTCAAACTTTCGCATTTTTCGCATATTTGTTGGCCAGATACTGGGGTTTTTCTGGTTTGGATCACGTAGTATGTGGTACCACACTGAAACAGTCAACTAATCCTGGTTTCGATCTATATTTCAGACGATAACACCGGTTAGGTCTGGATTACGTCTGGTAATTGTAATCATCTGGCTCATACTTTCGCATTCTTCGCACACTTGTTGGCCAGATCCTGGACTTTTTCTAGTTTGGATCTCGTAGTAATGTGGTACCACACTGGAACAGTCAATTAAACGTGGCCTCGATCAATATTTTAAAGGATAAGTCCGGTTTGGTCTGGGATAGGTCTGGTATTTAGCCTCATCTGGCTCATACTTTCACATTCTTCGCATAATTGTTGGCCAAATCCTGCCCTTCTGCAGGTTTCGGTCACGTAGTAGTGTGATACCACAATGAAACAGTCAATCAAACCTGACCTCGATCAATATTTTAAAGTATAACACCGGTTGGGTCACGTTTAGGTCAGGGATTTGCCCTCATCTGGCTGATACTTTCGTATTTTTCGCATACTTCTTGGCCAGATCCTGTGTTTTTTTCTGATTTGAGGAACGCAGTATTGTGGTAACGAACTGAAACAGCCCATGAAACCTGGTTCTGATCAATATTTTAGAGGATATCACCGGTTTGGTCTGGGTTAGGTCTGGGATTTGCTCTCATCTGTCTCGTACCTTCGCATTTTTCGCATACTTGTTGGCCAGATCCTTGGATTTTTCTGGTTTGGCTCCCGTAGTAATCTTGTACCAGAATGTAACAGACAATTCAACTTGGTTTCGATCAATATTTTAGAGGATAACACCGTTTAGGTTTGTGTTAGCGCTGGTATTTGCAATCATCTGGCTCATACTTTCGCAGTCTTCGCACACTTGTTGGCCAGATCCTGGACTTTTTCTGGTTTGGATCACGTAGTAATGTTGTACCACACTGAAACAGTCCATTAAACCTGGTTCCGATCACTATTTTAGAGGATAACTCCGGTTGGGTCTGGGTTGGGTCTGGGATTTGTCCTCGTCTGGTTTACACTTTCGCATTTTTCGCCTAGTTCTTAGCCAGATCGCGGGTTTTTTTCTGGTTTGGATCACGTACTAATGTAGTACCAGAACGAAACAGTCAATTAAACCTGGATTCGATCAATATTTTAGAGCATAACACCGGGTAGGTCTGGGTTAGGTCTGGTATTTACCCCCTTCTGGCTCATACTTTCAAATTCTTCGCATACTTGTTGGCCAGAACCTGGCCTTTTTCTGGTTTGGATCAGGTAGTCTCGTGCGCCACACTGAAACAGTCAATTCAACTTGGTTTCGATCAATATTTTAGAGGACAACACCGTTTAGGATTGTGGTAGGTCTGGTATTTACAATAATCTGTCTCATACTTTCGCATTCTTCGCATACCTGTTGGCCAGATCCTGGGCTTTTTCTGGCTTGAATCACGCAGTAGTGTGGTACCACACTGAAACAGTCCATTAAACCTGGTTCCGCTCAATATTTTAGAGGATAACAACTGCCAGGCCTGTGTTAGGTCTGGGTTTTGCCCTCACCTGGCTCATACTTTCGCATTCTTCGTATAGCTGTTGGCCTGATCCCGGGCTTTTTCTGGCTTGAATCACGCAATGATTTGGTACCACACTGAAACAGTCCATTAAACCTGGTTCGGAACAATATTTTAGAGGTTAACACCGGCTAGGTGTGTGTCAGGTCTGGGTTTGGCACTCACCTGGCTCATTCTTTCGCTTTCTTCGCACACTTGTTGGCCAGAGCCTGGACTTTTCTTCTGGTTTGGAGCAGGTTCTTATGTGGTACCACACTGAAACAGTCAATTAAACCTGGATTCGATCAATATTTTAGAGGATAACACCGGTTAGGTCTGGGTTAGGTCAGGTATTTACCCTTATCTGTCTCATTCTTTCGCATTTTTCGCATACCTGTTGGCCAGATCCTGGGCTTTTTCTGGTTGGGATTATGTAGTAATGTGGTACCAAACTGAAACAGTGAGTTAAACCTGGTTCCGATCAATATTTTAGAGGATAACAACTGCTAGACCTGTGTTAGGTCTGGGTTTTGCCCTCACCTGGCTCATACTTTCGCATTCTTCGTATAGCTGTTGGCCTGATCCTGGGCTCTTTCTGGCTTGAATCACGCAGTAGTGTGGCACCACACTGAAACAGTCAATTAAACGTGGCCTCGATCAATATTTTAGAGGATAACACCGTTTAGGTTTGTGCTAGGTCTGGTATTTACCCTCGTCTGGCTTATACTTTCGCATTGTTCGCATACTTGTAGACCAGATCCTGTGTTTTTTTCTGGTTTGGATCACGTTGTAATGTGGTACCAGACTGAAACGGACAATTCAACTTGGTTTCGATCAATATTTTAGAGGATAGCACCGTTTAGGTTTGTGTTAGGTCTGGTATTCACACTCATCTGGCTCATACTTTCGCATTCTTCGCACACTTGTTGGCCAGATCCTGGGCTTTGTCTGGTTTGGATCACGTAGTAATGTTGTGCCACACTGGAACAGAAAATTAAACGTGGCCTCGTTCAATATTTTAAAGTATAACACCGGTCGAGCCAGATGAGGGCAAATACCAGACCTAACCCAGACACAACCGGCGTTATCCTCTAAAATATCAAGCGCAACCAGGTTTAATTGATTGTTTCGGTGTGGTACCGCATTACTACGTTATCCAAACCAGAAAAGGGCCAGGATCCGGCCAACAAGTATGCGAAAAACGCGAAAGTATAAGCCAGATGATTGCAAATACCAGAACTAACCCAGACATAACCAGCGGTGTCCCCAAAAATACTAATCGGAACCAGCTTTTATTGAGTGTCTCAGTGTGGTTCCACATTACTACGTTATCCAAACAAGAAAAAACCCAGGATCTGCCCGACAAGTATGCGAAAAACGCGTAAGTATGAGCCAGATGATTGCAAATACCAGAACTAACCCAGACATAACCAGTGTTATCCTCCAAAATATTAATCGTACCCAGGTTTAATTGACTGTTTCGGTGTCGAACCACATTACGACGGGATCCAAACCACAAAAAACCCGAGATCTGGCCATCAAGTAAGCGAAAAATGCGAAAGTACGAGCCAGGTGAGAGCAAATACCAGACCTAACCCAGACATAACCGGCGTTATCCCCTAAAATACTAATCGGAACCAGCTTTGATTGACTGTTTCAGTGTGGTACCACATTACTACGTGATCCAAACCAGAAAAAGGCCAGGATCTGGCCAACTAGTATGCGAGAAATGCGAAAGTATGAGCCAGATCCCCTCAGGGGCTGCCAGCCTTTCAGCTGCAGTACGGGCTTAACGAACCCGGGGTACCCGAGTCATACACACACCGTAAGCCTCCTGTTGGTCGTCACAACGACCCATTCACAATTCCCTATTGGTTTTGTGAATGGTACGTGACGGCAGGAGGAACGGGGGTCTTGGCTTAACCGCCTGGGCCACGAGTATGGCGACTCTATAAAATCGCCCTCCAATCCTAAGCTATGGTGCGCGGCGATGGGATGCATGGTTGGGGGAGAAGGCCCAATCCCAAGCGACCACCTCCGGGGAACCTGCCGAGCCCCCGGAGTATTAGGCTTACCCGGGTAAGGCGGCTCTGCCCGGGTGGGCCTTTATTTCCGACCATCTCGTGGGATTATTATGGACACAGAAAATAAAATGGGGATGGGGCGGGTTTTATCGGTTGGGGAGGACGGAGACGGGGTTGGGGTTAGGGTGGCGGCGCTCGCGCCCCACTCAGCGCCAGGTCCGGCTTCGTGGAGGGTGGAGGAGGACGACGAGACGGCGTCGGTCTCGTCCTTCTCCTCCAGCACGAGCCACATAGGCTCTAAGAGGAAGAGGACGGGGCAGGCCGTCGTCGAGGTGGGCGGGGCGATGAGCCCGTCGGTGAGGCTGAGTTGCCTCAGGGACGAGGTGACCGAGGAGATATCGGAGAGGATCTCCTCGTCCCTGAGGCGGGTGGAGAAAGTCGCCACTGCCTGCGCCTTTGAGGGGCAGAAAAGCGGTGGCGCGGAGGCCCTGAAGGCCGCGGCGGAGGAAATGAGGGAGGCGGCGCGGGAGCTCAGAGGGCGGAACGCCCGTCTGCAGCTCCTGTTGGAGGAGGAGCGACAGGGGAGGAGGAGGGCAGAGGCGCTGTGGAACAGCGCGGCCCTCCCTCCCATCCACCCTCCTCCTCCACCGCCGCGTCCCTCGGCGGAGGTAAATAAGCGGAGTGCGGCGGCAGTGGTGCGGGGCACCGCGGGCCCCTCCACCCGCACTCCGCCCGTGAAGAAGTCCCCGTCCTCCTCAGAAGACGATCTTCTGAGGAGGATTGGGGACATGATTGATGGCAAGCTGGCCGCCTTCCGGGAGGAGCTCCTCGCCGGAAGAGCGGTCAGCAGGAAGGCGGTGCCTCCCCGACCTGTTCCGGTACAGTCGGGGAAGGCAAAGAAGGGCGGAGTGAAGGCTCCGCCCAGCGTTGCGGCACCAGGGCCCCGGGTCGCGACCCCCAAGGGGGGTGGTGTACCCGTGGTCGCGGTGGTCGCGTCCTCCACAGCACCCTCCCAAGGGGGGGTGGCGTGGAGTGCGGTGGTGGGGCGGAAGGCGAAGCGGGCAGCGAGGAAGGCCTCGCAACCGCAGCCTCCGCCTCCGCCGGCGGCGGCCAAGATAAAGGCCGCGAAGGTCGGGAAGGCACGACCAGGTCGTCCCCCAAAAACGGCAGCGGTGACGCTGACCGTTGCGCAGGGGGGCGACCTGACCCTCGCGGAGGCGATGCGGCTCGCCAGGGAGAATATCTCCCTGGAAGAGCTGGGCATCGCCTCCGTGAGGGCGAAGAGTGCCGTGACCGGGGGTCTCTTGCTGGAGATCCCCGGTGCAGAAGGCGGCGCGAAGGCGGATCGTCTCGCCCAGAGGCTCCGGGAGCAGCTGGGCGAGCGAGGTGTCCGGGTCGCCCGGCCCACGAAGCGCACGGAGATGCGCGTTTGTGGGCTGGACGACTCAGTCAGCGCACAGGATGTGTCCCGTGCCCTTGGGAGGGCGGGGGACTGTCCTGTGGAGGACCTGCGGATCGGAGAGATCCGCAGGTCGCCCTCCGGCCTCGGATCGGTGTGGGCCCGGTGCCCCCTCTCCGCCGCCCGTAAGGTGGCGGAATCCGGGAGGGTGTTGGTGGGGTGGGTTTCGGCGCGAGTGGAAATCCTCGCACCGCGCCCGCTCCAGTGTCACCGCTGTCTCGAATTGGGGCACGTGAGGCAGTGGTGCACCTCGCCGATGGACCGCAGCGGTCAGTGTTACCGCTGCGGTGCCAAAGAGCACCGTGCGAGCCAGTGCTCGGCGGCCCCCCACTGCCCGCTGTGTGCGGACATGGGGAGGCCAGCCGATCACAGGGTGGGGAGCAAGAAGTGCTCCCCCCCCCCCTCCCGGAAGGAGAGGAAGAGGCGGGCTGCACCGGCTCCGGTGCCGAGGGCGGTGGCATCGTCCTCCATGGGGGTGGACGGTGCTACGGGGACGGACGGCCGGGAGGAGGCTGGCGCGGCCATTAATTAATGCCGCCCCGCCTCCTCCTCCAGGCCAACCTCAACCACTGCCGCGCGGCACAGGACTTGATGTCCCAAGTCCTCGCGGAGTGGGGGGTTGGCCTGGCGGTCGCCGCCGAGCCGTACCGCGTCCCTGATCACCCTCATTGGGTGGGCGACGCGGACGGCTTGGTGGCGACGGTATGGGGAGGGGGCGACGGGTCCCCACCGTTCTCCTTGTTGGAGCGCGGTCGGGGATTCGTCGCCGTGGACTGGGGGGGAGTCGCTGTGGTGGGGTGCTACATTTCGCCCCGTAGCGGTCACGCTGCGTTCGAGCTGTACTTGGCCGAGGTCGCGGCATGCGTGCAGCGCTACGCGGCCCGGCCGGTGCTGGTCCTGGGGGATTTTAATGCCAAGTCGGTGGCTTGGGGATCCCCCAGGACCTCCGTTCGCGGCGGGATCCTGGGCGATTGGGCGGCGGGGCTCGACCTCCGGGTATTGAACCGGGGGTCGGAGCACACATGCGTGCGGCGATATGGGGGGTCCATCGTGGATGTTGGATTCGCGACCCCCAACGCCGTGCGCATGGTGTCGGGTTGGCACGTGGTCGCGGGGGCAGAGACACTCTCCGATCACCGGTACATCCGGATGGAGGTCTCTGCCGCCGCGAGTGCATCCCGACACGGCCGCCTGCGTGGCGCCCCACCACGCCGCTGGGCGCTTCGGCGCCTGGACAAGGACGCCCTGATGGCAGCTGCCCTCGCTGCAACTTGGCCGCAGGGAGCGGCCGAGTTGCCGAGCATAGAGGAGGAGGTCGCCCGGCTCGGAGCATTGGTCGCGGGTATTTGCGACGCGGGGATGCCTCGGGTCGGGCGGGCTTCTCCTCGCGGGCGGTGTGCTGGTGGTCGGACGCGATCGCGGAGTTGCGAGTCGCGACTGTCCGCGCCCGACGCCAGTACACCCGCGTGCGCCGTCGTCAACGTACAGGCGACGGCGTGGCGCGAGCGAGGGCAGCTGATGACCTGTATGGAGCATACCACGTGGCGCGGGTTGCTCTGCAGGTCGCCATCAAACGGGCCAAGACCCAGGCATGGAAGGAGCTCCTCCAGACCCTTGATGACGATCCATGGGGGCGCCCATATAAGGTGGTGCTGAATAAGCTCTGCCCGTGTGCGCCCCCCGTCACCGAGGGTCTTGACCCCCGGCTGCTGGAGGACGTGGTCAATACACTCTTTCCAATTGGGGAGAGGGGACCGCGTCCTCCGGCGGCGGCGGCTGTCCCAGTAGAGTGGACGGCCGAGCTGGGGGTCACGCAGGAGGAGCTGGCAGCGGCCATCAGACGGCTCGGGGTTCGTAACACGGCCCCGGGTCCGGATGGTGTGCCCGGCCGGGTTTGGGTCTTGACCCAGGGCGTCCTTGGGGTTGTTCAGGCGGTTGTTCAGGCGGTTGTTCGACCGCTGCCTGAGGGACGGGCGATTCCCCCCCAGTTGGAAGGTGGCGAGGATGGTCCTCCTCCGGAAGGAGGGTCGGCCCGCGGTATCTCCCTCCGCATACCGGCCCATTTGTCTCCTCGACGAGGTGGGCAAGCTCTTCGAGCGTGTGATTGCTGCATGGCGCTCAGGGTCGTCCGCGGGTATCGGACCATGTCACATGAGGCGGCGACGGTTCTAGCGGGGATGCCGCCCATGGACCTGCTCGCGTGGTCGCGACGCAAGGGGAGGCACCCTCGGCGGTCTGGTGCGGCCATGAACGCCCGGCCGCCGAGGGGTGGAAACGGGGTCGCGGGCGGTTGCGAGTTGCGTGCCGAAGGGTCACCGTGAGGTTTTTAGTGGGTAGGTCCCGCGCCTGTCGTTGTACGGGCGCGGGGAATCCCACACACCCCTCCCACCTCTCCCCAAGGAGGTGGGAGGGAGTCTTTCGAAGATTTTCCCCACGACAAAAAAAAAAAAAAAAAAAAAAAAAAAAGTATGAGCCAGATGAGGGCAAATCCCAGACCTAACCGAGACATAACCGGCGTTATCCTCTAAAATATTAATCGCATCCTGGATTAATTGACTGCTTCGGTGTGGAACCACATTACTGCGGGATGCAAACCAGAAGAAGCCTAGGATCTGGCCAACAAGTATGCGAAAAATGCGAAAGTACGAGCCAGATGAGGGGCAAATACCAGACCTAACACAGCCATAACCGGCGTTATCCTCTAAAATATTAATCGCAACCAGGTTTAATTGACTGCTTCGATGTGGTACCACAATACTACGTGGTCAAAGTCAGAAAAAGGCCAGGATCTGGCCAACAAGTATGCGACAAATGCGAAAGTACGAGCCAGATGAGGGCAAATGCCAGACCTAACCCAGCCATAACCGGCGTTATCCTCTAAAATATTAATCGCAACCAGGTTTAATTGACTGCTTCGATGTGGTACCACAATACTACGTGGTCAAAGCCAGAAAAAGGCCTGGATCTGGTCAACAAGTATGCGAAATATGCGAAAGTATGAGCTGGATGATCGCAAATACCAGACCTAACCCAGACATAACCGGCGGTATCCTCTTAAATATGGATCGAAACCAGGTTTAATTGACTGTTTCAGTGTGGTACCACTTTACAACGTGATCCGAACCAGAAAAGACCCAGGATCTGGCCAACAAGTATGCGAAAAATGCGACTGTGTGAGCCAGATGGTGGCAAAAACCAGACCTAACCCAGACATAACCGGCGTTATCCTCGAAAATATTAATCGCATCCTGGATTAACTGACTGCTTCGGTATGGAACCACATTACTACGGGAACCAAACCAGAAAAAGCCCTGCATCTGGCCAACAAGTTTGCGAGAAATGCGAAAGTACGCGCCAGATGGGGGCAAATCCCGGAATTAACCGAGACATAACCGGCGGTGTCCTCAAAAATATTGATCGCAACCAGGTTTAGTTGGCAGTTTCGATGTGGTACCACAATACTACGTGATCCAAACCAGAAAAAGGCCAGGATCTGGCCAACAAGTTTGCGAGAAATGCGAAAGTACGCGCCAGATGAGGGCAAATCCCAGAATTAACCGAGACATAACCGGCGTTATCCTCTAAAATATTAATCGCATCCTCGATTAATTGACTGCTTCGGTGCGGAACCACATTACTACGTTATCCAAACCAGAAAAAACCCAGGATCTGGCCAACAAGTATGCGAAAAATGCGAAAGTACGAGCCAGATGAGGGGCAAATACCAGACCTAACCCAGCCATAACCGGCGTTATCCTCTAAAATATTAATCGCAACCAGGTTTAATTGACTGCTTCGATGTGGTACCACAATACTACGTGATCCAAACCAGAAAAAGGCAAGGATCTGGCCAACAAGTTTGCGAGAAATGCGAAAGTCCGAGCCAGATGAGGGCAAATACCAGACCTAACCTAGACATAACCGGCGTTATCCTCTAAAATATTAATCGGAACCAGGTTTAATTGACTGTTTCAGTGTGGTACCACATTACTGCGTTATCCAAACCGGAAAAAACCCAGGATCTGGCCAACAAGTATTTGAAAATTGCGAAAGTACGAGCCAGATGAGGGCAAATCCCAGACCTAACCGAGACATAACCGGCGCTATCCTCTGAAATATTAATCGCAACCAGGTTTCATTGACTGCTTCGATGTGGTACCACAATACTACGTGGTCAAAGCCAGAAAAAGGCCAGGATCTGGCCAACAAGTATGCGAAAAATGCGAAAGTACGAGCCAGATGAGGGCAAATCCCAGACCTAACCGAGATATTACTGGCGTTATCCTCTAATATATTAATCGGAACCAGGTTTAATTAACTGTTTCAGTGTGGTACCGCATTACTACGTTATCCAAACCAGAAAAAACCCAGGATCTGGCCAAAAGTATTTGAAAAATGCGAAAGTACGAGCCAGATGAGGGCAAATCCCAGACCTAACCGAGACATACCCTGCGTTATCCTCTAAAATATTAATCGCATCCTGGATTCATTGACTGTTTCAGTGTGGTACCAGATTACTACGTGGTCAAAGCCAGAAAAAGGCCAGGATCTGGCCAACAAGTATGGGAAAAATGCGAAAGTACGAGCCAGATGAGGGCAAATCCCAGACCGAACCGAGACGTAACCGGCGTTATCCTCTAAAATATTAATCGCATCCTTGATTAATTGACTGCTTCGGTGTGGAACATCATTACTACGGGATCCAAACCACAAAAGGCCCAGGATCTGGCCAACAAGTATGCGAGAAATGCGAAAGTACGCGCCAGGAGAGGGCAAATCCCAGAACTAACCGAGACATAACCGGCGTTATCCTCTAAAATAATGATCGCAACCAGATTTAGTTGACAGCTTCGATGTGGTACCGCATTACTACGTCATCCAAACCAGAAAAAATGCCAGGATCTGGACCAAAAGTAAGCGAAATTGCGAAAGTACGAACCAGATGAGGGCAAATACCAGACCTAACCCTGACATAACCGGCGTTATCCTCTAAAATATTAATCGGAACCAGGTTTAATTGACTGATTCAGTGTGGTACCACATTACTACGTGGTCAATGCCAGAGAAAGGCCAGGATCTGGCCAACAAGTATGCGAAAAATGCGAAGGTACGAGCCAGATGAGGGCAAATCCCAGACCTAACCGAGACATAACCGGCGATATCCTTTAAAATATTAATCGCGACCTGGTTTAATTTACTGCTTCGGTGTGGTACCACATTATTACGGGATCCAAAGCAGAAAGAACCCAGGATCTGGCCAACAAGTATGCGAAAAACACGAAAGTATGAGCCAGATGATTGCGAATACCAGAACTAACCCAGACGTAACCTGCGTTATCCTCTAAAATACTATTCGGAACCAGCTTCTATTGACTGTTTCAGTGTGGTACCACATTACTACGTGATCCAAACCAGAATTAGGCCCAGGGTCTGGCCAACAAGTATGCGAAAAATGCGAAAGTACGAACCAGATGAGGGCAAATCCCAGACCTAACCGAGACATAACCGGCGTTATCCTCTAAAATATTAATCGCATCCTGGATTAATTGACTGTCTCGGTGTGGCACCTCATTACTACGGGATCCAAACCAGAAAAAACCCAGGATCTGGCCAACAAGTATGCGAAAAATGCGAAAGTACGAGCCAGATGAGGGCAAATCCCAGACCTAACCGACACATAACCGGCGTTATCCTCTAAAATATTAATCGAATCCTGGATTAATTGACTGTTTCAGTGTGGTACCACATTACTACGTGGTCAAAGCCAGAAAAAGGCCAGGATCTGGCCAACAAGTATGCGAAAAATGCGAAAGTACGAGCCAGATGAGGGCAAATACCAGCCCTAACCCAGACATAACCGGCGTTATCCTCTAAAATATTAATCGGAACCAGGTTTAATTGACTGTTTCGGTGTGGTACCACATTACTACGTGGTCTAAGCCAGAAAAAGGCCAGGATCTGGCCAACAAGTATGCGAAAAATGCGAAAGTACGAGCCAGATGAGGGCAAATCCCAGACCTAACCGAGACATAACCGGCGATATCCTTTAAAATATTAATCGCAACCTGGTTTAATTTACTGCTTCGGTGTGGAACCACATTATTACGGGATCCAAAGCAGAAAGAACCCAGGATCTGGCCAACAAGTATGCGAAAAACACGAAAGTATGAGCCAGATGATTGCGAATACCAGAACTAACCCAGACGTAACCTGCGTCATCCTCTAAAATACTATTCGGAACCTGCTTCTATTGACTGCTTCAGTGTGGTACCACATTACTACGTGATCCAAACCAGAATTAGGCCCAGGATCTGGCCAACAAGTATGCGAAAAATGCGAAAGTACGAACCAGATGAGGGCAAATCTCAGACCTAACCGAGACATAACCATCGTTATCCTCTAAAATATTAATCGCATCCTGGATTAATTGACTGTCTCGGTGTGGCACCTCATTACTACGGGATCCAAACCAGAAAAAACCCAGGATCTGGCCAACAAGTATGCGAAAAATGCGAAAGTACGAGCCAGATGAGGGCAAATTCCAGACCTAACCGACACATAACCGGCGTTATCCTCTAAAATATTAATCGCATCCTGGATTAATTGACTGTTTCAGTGTGGCACCACATTACTACGTGGTCAAATCCAGAAAAAGCCCAGGATCTGGCCAACAAGTATGCGAAAAGTGCGAAAGTACGAGCCAGATGAGGGCAAATACCAGCCCTAACCCAGACATAACCGGCGTTATCCTCTAAAATATTAATCGGAACCAGGTGTAATTGACTGTTTCGGTGTGGTACCACATTACTACGTGGTCCAAGCCAGAAAAAGGCCAGGATCTGGCCAACAAGTATGGGAAAAATGCGAAAGTACGAGCCAGATGAGGGCAAGTCCCAGACCGAACCGAGACATAACTGGCGTTATTCTCTAAAATATTAATCGCATCCTGGATTAATTGACTGCTTCGGTGTGGAACCACATTACTACGGGATCCAAACCACAAAATGCCCAGGATCTGGCCAACAAGTATGCGAGAAATGCGAAAGAACGCGCCAGGAGAGGGCAAATCCCAGAACTAACCGATACATAACCGGCGTTATCCTCTAAAATATTGATCGCAACCAGGTTTAGTTGACAGTTTCGATGTGGTACCCCATTACTGCGTTATCCAAACCAGAAAAAGGACAGGATCTGGCCAACAAGTGTGCGAAAAATGCGAAAGTACGAGCCAGATGATTGCTAATACCAGACCAAACCGAGACATAACCGGCGTTATCTTGTAAAATATTAATCGCAAACAGGTTTAATTGACTGTTTCGGAGTGGTACCGCATTACTACATGATCCAAACCAGAAAAAGCCCTGGATCTGCCCAACTAGTATGCGAAAAACGCGTAAGTATGAACCAGATGATTGCAAATACCAGAACTAACCCAGACATAACCAGCGTTATCCTCTAGAATGCTATTCGGAACCAGCTTTTATTGACAGTGTGTTACCACATTACTACGTGATCCAAGCCAGAAAAAGCCCAGGATCTGGCCAACAAGTATGCGAAAAGTGCGAAAGTACGAGCCAGATGAGGGCAAATCCCAGACCTAACCGAGACATAATCGGCGTTATCCTCTAAAATATTAATCGCAACCAGCTTTAATTGACTGTTTGGGTGTGCTACCGCATTACTACGTTATCCAAACCAGAAAAAGGCCAGGATCTGGCCAACAAGTATGCGAAAAATGCGAAAGTATGTGCCTGATGATTGCAAATACCAGAACTAACCCAACCATAACCAGCGTTATCCTCCAAAATATTAATCGTAACCAGGTTTAATTGACTGTTTCAGTGTGGAACCACATTACGACGGGATCCAAACCACAAAAAACCCGAGATCTGGCCAACAAGTAAGCGAAAAATGCGAAAGTACGAGCCAGATGAGGGCAAATACCAGACCTAACCCACACATAACCGGCGTTATCCCCTAAAATACTAATCGGAACCAGCTTTTATTCACTGTTTCAGTGTGGTACCACATTACTACGTGATCCAAACCAGACAAAGGCCAGGATCTGGCCAACAAGTATGCGAAAAATGCGAAAGTATGTGCCTGATGATTGCAGATACCAGAACTAACCCAAACACAACCAGCGTTGTCCTCCAAAATATTAATCGGAACCAGGTTTAATTGACTGTTTCAGTGTGGTACCACATTACTGCCACGTCAAAGCATGAAAAAGCCCAGGATCTGGCCAACAAGTATGCGAAAAATGCGAAAGTACGAGGCAGATGAGGGCAAATCCCAGACCTAACCGAGACATAACCTGCGATATCCTCTAAAATATTAAACGCAACCAGGTTTGATTGACTGGTTCGGTGTGGTACCGCATTACTGCATGATCCAAACCAGAAAAAGGCCAGGATCTGCCCAACAAGTATGCGAAAAATGCGAAAGTACGAGCCAGATGATTGCTAATACCATACCAAACCGAGACATAACCAGCGTTATCCTCTAGAATGCTATTCGGAACCAGCTTTTATTGACAGTGTGTTACCACATTACTTTGTGATCCAAGCCAGAAAAAGCCCAGGATCTGGCCAACAAGTATGCGAAAAGTGCGAAAGTACGAGCCAGATGAGGGCAAATCCCAGACCTAACCGAGACATAACCGGCGTTATCCTCTAAAATATTAATCGCAACCAGCTTTAACTGACTGTTTAGGTGTGCTACCGCATTACTACGTGATCCAAACCAGAAAAAGGCCAGGATCTGGCCAACAAGTATGCGAAAAATGCGAAAGTATGTGCCTGATGATTGCAAATACCAGAACTAACCCAAACATAACCAGCGTTATCCTCCAAAATATTAATCGTAACCAGGTTTAATTGACTGTTTCGGTGTGGAACCACATTACGACGGGATCCAAAGCAGAAAAAACCCAGGGTCTGGCCAACAAGTATTTGAAAAATGCGAAAGTACGAGCCAGATGAGGGCAAATCCCAGACCTAACCGAGACATAGCCGGCGATATCCTTTAAAATATTAATCGCAACCTGGTTTAATTCACTGCTTCGTAGTGGTACCGCATTACTACGTCATCCAAACCAGAAAAAGGCCAGGATCCGGCCAACAAGTATGCGAAAAACGCGAAAGTGTAAGCCAGATGATTGCAAATACCAGAACTAACCCAAACACGACCAGCGTTATCCTCCAAAATATTAATCGGAACCAGGTTTAATTGACTGTTTCAGTGTGGTACCACATTACTACGTGATCCAAACCAGAAAAAGGCCAGGATCTGGCCAACAAGTATGCGAGAAATGCGAAAGTACGAGCCAGATGAGGGCAAATCCCAGACCTAACCGAGACATAACCGGCGTTATCCTCTAAAATATTAATCGCAACCAGGTTTAATTGACTGTTTCAGTGTGGTACCACATTACTACGTGATCCAAACCACAAAAAACCCGAGATCTGGGCAACAAGTAAGCGAAAAATGCGAAAGTACGAGCCAGATGAGGGCAAATACCAGAACTAACCCAAACATAACCGGCGTTATCCCCTAAAATACTAATCGGAACCAGCTTTTATTCACTGTTTCAGTGTGGTACCACATAACTACGTGATCCAAACCAGAAAAAGGCCAGGATCTGGCCAACAAGTATGCGAAAAATGCGAAAGTATGTGCCTGATGATTGCAAATACCAGAACTAACCCAAACACAACCAGCGTTGTCCTCCAAAATATTAATCGGAACCAGGTTTAGTTGACTGTTTCAGTGTGGTACCGCATTACTGCCACGTCAAAGCATGCAAAAGCCCAGGATCTGGCCAACAAGTATGCGAAAAATGCGAAAGTACGAGGCAGATGAGGGCAAATCCCAGACCTAACCGAGACATAACCTGCGCTATCCTCTAAAATATTAATCGCAACCAGGTTTAGTTTACTGTTTCGGTGTGGTACCGTATTATTACGTGATCCAAACCAGAAAAAGGCCAGGATCTGGCCAACAAGTATGCGAAAAATGCGAAAGTTCGAGCCAGATGATTGCAAATACCAGAACTAACCCAGACATAACCAGCGTTATCCTCTAAAATACTAATCGGAACCAGCTTTTATTGACTGTTTCAGTGTGGTACCACATTACTACGCGATCCAAACCAGAAAAAGGCCAGGATCTGGCCAACAAGTATGCGAGAAATGCGAAAGTTTGAGCCAGATGAGGGCAAATCCCAGACCTAACCGAGACATAACCGGCGGTATCCTCTAAAATATTAATCGCAACCAGGTTTGATTGACTGTTTCGGTGTGGTACCGCATTACTACGTGGTCCAAGCCAGAAAAAGGCCAGGATCTGCCCAACAAGTATGCGAAAAATGCGAAAGTACGAGCTAGATGATTGCTAATACCATACCAAACCGAGACATAACCAGCGTTATCCTCTAGAATGCTATTCGGAACCAGCTTTTATTGACAGTGTGTTACCACATTACTACGTGATCCAAGCCAGAAAAAGCCCCGGATCTGGCCAACAAGTATGCGAAAAGAGCGAAAGTACGAGCCAGATGAGGGCAAATCCCAGACCTAACCGAGACATAACCGGCGTTATCCTCTAAAATATTAATCGCAACCAGCTTTAATTGACTGTTTAGGTGTACTACCGCATTACTACGTGATCCAAACCAGAAAAAGGCCAGGATCTGGCCAACAAGTAAGCGAAAAATGCGAAAGTACGAGCCAGATGAGGGCAAATACCAGACCTAACCCAGACATAACCGGCGTTATCCCCTAAAATACTAATAGGAACCAGCTTTTATTGACTGTTTCAGTGTGGTACCACATTACTACGTGATCCAAACCAGAAAAAGGCAAGGATCTGGCCAACAAGTATGCGAGAAATGCGAAAGTACGAGCCAGATGAGGGCAAATCCCAGACCTAACCGAGACATAACCGGGGCTATCCTCTAAAATATTAATCGCAACCAGGTTTAATTCACTGTTTCGGTGTGGTACCGCATTACTACGTGGTCCAAGCCAGAAAAAGGCCAGGATCTGGCCAACAAGTAAGCAAAAAATGCGAAAGTACGAGCCAGATGAGGGCAAATCCCAGACCTAACCGAGACATAGCCGGCGATATCCTTTAAAATATTAATCGCAACCTGGTTTAATTCACTGCTTCGGTGTGGAACCACATTATTACGGGATCCAAAGCAGAAAAAACCCAGGGTCTGGCCAACAAGTATGCGAAAAACGCGAAAGTATGAGCCATATGAGGTCAAATCCCAGACCTAACCGAGACATAACCTGCGTTATCCTCTAAAATATTAATCGCATCCTGGAATAATTGACTGCTTCGGTGTGGAACCACATTACTACGGGATCCAAACCAGAAAAAGGCCAGGATCTGGCCAACAAATATGCGAAAAATGCGAAAGTACGAGCCAGATGAGGGCAAATCCCAGACCTAACCGAGACATAACCGGGGCTATCCTCTAAAATATTAATCGCAACCAGGTTTAATTCACTGTTTCGGTGTGGTACCGCATTACTACGTGATCCAGACCAGAAAAAGGCCAGGATCCGGCCAACAAGTATGCGAAAAACGCGAAAGTGTAAGCCAGATGATTGCAAATACCAGAACTAACCCATACATAACCAGCGGTGTCCTCAAAAATACTAATTGGAACCAGCTTTTATTGACTGTTTCAGTGTGGTACCACATTACTACGTGATCCTAGCCTGAAAAAGCCCAGGATCTGGACAACAAGTATTCGAATAATTCGAAAGTACGAGCCAGATGAGGACAAATCCCAGACCTAACCGAGACATAACCGGCGTTATCCTCTAAAATATTAATCGCAACCAGGTTTGATTGACTGTTTCGGTGTGGTACCGCATTACTACGTGGTCCAAGCCGGAAAAAGGCTAGGCTCTGCCCAACAAGTATGCGAAAAATGCGAATGTACGAGCCAGATGATTGCTAATACCAGACCAAACCGAGACATAACCGGCGTTATCCTGTAAAATATTAATCGCAAACAGGATTAATTGACTGTTTCGGAGCGGTACCGCATTACTACATGATCCAAACCAGAAAAAGCCCTGGTTCTGCCCAACAAGTATGCGAGAAACGCGTAAGTATGAGCCAGATGATTGCAAATACCAGAACTAACCCAGACATAACCAGCGTTATCCTCTAGAATATTAATCGTAACCAGGTTTAATTGACTGTTTCGTTGTGGAACCACATTACGACGGGATCCAAACCACAAAAAACCCGAGATCTGGCCAACAAGTAAGCGAAAAATGCGAAAGTACGAGCCAGATGAGGGCAAATACCAGACCTAACCCAGACATAACCGGCGTTATCCCCTAAAATACTAATCGGAACCAGCTTTTATTGACTGTTTCAGTGTGGTACCACATTACTACGTAATCCAAACCAGAAAAAGGCCAGGATCTGGCCAACAAGTATGCGAAAATTGCGAAAGTATGTGCCTGATGATTGCAAATACCAGACCTAACCGAGACATAACCGGCGTTATCCTCTAAAATATTAATCGCATCCTGGATTAATTGACTGCTTCAGTGTGGTACCACATTACTACGCGATCCAAACCAGAAAAAGGCCAGGATCTGGCCAACAAGTATGCGAGAAATGCGAAAGTATGAGCCAGATGATTGCAAATACCAGAACTAACCCAGACATAACCGGCGTTATCCCCTAAAATACTAATCGCAACCAGCTTTAATTGACTGTTTAGGTGTGCTACCGCATTACTACGTGATCCAAACCAGAAAAAGGCCAGGATCTGGCCAACAAGTATGCGAAAAATGCGAAAGTATGTGCCTGATGATTGCAAATACCAGAACTAACCCAAACATAACCAGCGTTATCCTCCAAAATATTAATCGTAACCAGGTTTAATTGACTGTTTCGGTGTGGAACCACATTACGACGGGATCCAAACCACAAAAAGCCCGAGATCTGGCCAACAAGTAAGCGAAAAATGCGAAAGTACGAGCCAGATGAGGGCAAATACCAGACCTAACCCAAACATAACCGGCGTTATCCCCTAAAATACTAATCGGAACCAGCTTTTATTCACTGTTTCAGTGTGGTACCACATTACTACGCGATCCAAACCAGAAAAAGGCCAGGATCTGGCCATCAAGTATGCGAAAAATGCGAAAGTTCGAGCCAGATGAGGGCAAATCCCAGACCTAACCGAGACATAACCGGCGTTATCCTCTAAAATATTAATCGCATCCTGGATTAATTGACTGCTTCAGTGTGGTACCACATTACTACGCGATCCAAACCAGAAAAAGGCCAGGATCTGGCCAACAAGTATGCGAGAAATGCGAAAGTATGAGCCAGATGATTGCAAATACCAGAACTAACCCAGACATAACCAGCGTTATCCTCTAAAATACTAATCGGAACCAGCTTTTATTGACTGTTTCAGTGTGGTACCACATTACTACGCGATCCAAACCAGAAAAAGGCCAGGATCTGGCCAACAAGTATGCGAGAAATGCGAAAGTTTGAGCCCGATGAGGGCAAATCCCAGACCTAACCGAGACATAACCGGCGTTATCCTCTAAAATATTAATCGCATCCTGGATTAATTGACTGCTTCGGTGTGGAACCACATTACTGCGGGATCCAAACCAGAAAAAGCCCAGGATCTGGCCAACAAGTAAGCGAAAAATGCGAAAGTACGAGCCAGATGAGGACAAATCCCAGACCTAACCGAGACATAACCGGCGTTATCCTCTAAAATATTAATCGCAACCAGGTTTGATTGACTGTTTCGGTGTGGTACCGCATTACTACGTGGTCCAAGCCAGAAAAAGGCCAGGATCTGCCCAACAAGTATGCGAAAAATGCGAAAGTACGAGCCAGATGAGGGCAAATCCCAGACCTAACCGAGACATAGCCGGCGGTGTCCTCAAAAATACTAATCGGAACCAGCTTTTATTGACTGTTTCAGTGTGGTACCACATTACTACGTGGTCCAAGCCAGAAAAAGGCCAGGATCTGGACAACAAGTATGCGAATAATTCGAAAGTACGAGCCAGATGAGGACAAATCCCAGACCTAACCGAGACATAACCGGCGTTATCCTCTAAAATATTAATCGCAACCAGATTTGATTGACTGTTTCGGTGTGGTACCGCATTACTACGAGGTCCAAGCCAGAAAAAGGCCAGGATCTGCCCAACAAGTATGCGAAAAATGCGAAACTACGAGCCAGATGAGGGCAAATCCCAGACCTAACCGAGACATAGCCGGCGGTGTCCTCAAAAATACTAATCGGAACCAGCTTTTATTGACTGTTTCAGTGTGGTACCACATTACTACGTGATCCTAGCCTGAAAAAGCCCAGGATCTGGACAACAAGTATGCGAATAATTCGAAAGTACGAGCCAGATGAGGACAAATCCCAGACCTAACCGAGACATAACCGGCGTTATCCTCTAAAATATTAATCGCAACCAGGTTTGATTGACTGTTTCGGTGTGGTACCGCATTACTACGTGGTCCAAGCCAGAAAAAGGCCAGGATCTGCCCAACAAGTATGCGAAAAATGCGAAAGTACGAGCTAGATGATTGCTAATACCATACAAAACCGAGACATAACCAGCGTTATCCTCTAGAATGCTATTCGGAACCAGCTTTTATTGACAGTGTGTTACCACATTACTACGTGATCCAAGCCAGAAAAGGCCCAGGATCTGGCCAACAAGTATGCGAAAAGTGCGAAAGTACGAGCCAGATGAGGGCAAATCCCAGACCTAACCGAGACATAACCGGCGTTATCCTCTAAAATATTAATCGCAACCAGCTTTAATTGACTGTTTAGGTGTGCTACCGCATTACTACGTGATCCAATCCAGAAAAAGGCCAGGATCTGGCCAACAAGTATGCGAAAAATGCGAAAGTATGTGCCTGATGATTGCAAATACCAGAACTAACCCAAACATAACCAGCGTTATCCTCCAAAATATTAATCGTAATCAGGTTTAATTGACTGTTTCGGTGTGGAACCACATTACGACGGAATCCAAACCACAAAAAACCCGAGATCTGGCCAACAAGTAAGCGAAAAATGCGAAAGTCCGTGCGAGATGAGGGCAAATACCAGACCTAACCCAGACATAACCGGCGATATCCCCTAAAATACTAATCGGAACCAGCTTTTATTGACTGTTTCAGTGTGGTACCACATTACTACGTGATCCAAACCAGAAAAAGGCAAGGATCTGGCCAACAAGTATGCGAGAAATGCGAAAGTTTGAGCCAGATGAGGGCAAATCCCAGACCAAGCCGAGACATAACCGGCGTTATCCTCTAAAATATTAATCGCATCCTGGATTAATTGACTGCTTCGGTGTGGAACCACATTACTGCGGGATCCAAACCAGAAAAAGCCCAGGATCTGGCCAGCAAGTAAGCGAAAAATGCGAAAGTACGAGCCAGATGAGGGCAAATACCAGACCTAACCCAGACATAACCGGCGTTATCCTCTAAAATATTACTGGGAACCAGGTTTAATTGACTGTTTCAGTGTGGTACCACATTATTACGTGGTCCAAGCCAGAAAAAGGCCAGGATCTGGCCAACAAGTATTTGAAAAATGCGAAAGTACGAGCCAGATGAGGGCAAATCCCAGACCTAACCGAGACATAGCCGGCGATATCCTTTAAAATATTAATCGCAACCTGGTTTAATTCACTGCTTCGGTGTGGAACCACATTATTACGGGATCCAAGGCAGAAAAAACCCAGGGTCTGGCCAACAAGTATGCGAAAAACGCGAAAGTATGAGCCAGATGAGGTCAAATCCCAGACCTAACCGAGACATAACCTGCGTTATCCTCTAAAATATTAATCGCATCCTGGAATAATTAACTGCTTCGGTGTGGAACCACATTACTACGGGATCCAAACCAGAAAAAGGCCAGGATCTGGCCAACAAATATGCGAAAAATGCGAAAGTACGAGCCAGATGAGGGCAAATCCGAGACCTAACCGAGACATAACCGGGGCTATCCTCTAAAATATTAATCGCAACCAGGTTTAATTCACTGTTTCGGTGTGGTACCGCATTACTACGTGATCCAAACCAGAAAAAGGCCAGGATCCGGCCAACAAGTATGCGAAAAACGCGAAAGTGTAAGCCAGATGATTGCAAATACCAGAACTAACCCATACATAACCAGCGGTGTCCTCAAAAATACTAATCGGAACCAGCTTTTATTGACTGTTTCAGTGTGGTACCACATTACTACGTGATCCTAGCCTGAAAAAGCCCAGGATCTAGACAACAAGTATTCGAATAATTCGAAAGTACGAGCCAGATGAGGACAAATCCCAGACCTAACCGAGACATAACCGGCGTTATCCTCTAAAATATTAATCGCAACCAGCTTTAATTGACTGTTTAGGTGTGCTACCGCATTACTACGTGATCCAATCCAGAAAAAGGCCAGGATCTGGCCAACAAGTATGCGAAAAATGCGAAAGTATGAGCCAGATGAGGGCAAATACCAGACCTAACCCAGACATAACCGGCGTTATCCTCTAAAATATTACTCGGAACCAGGTTTAATTGACTGTTTCAGTGTGGTACCACATTATTACGTGGTCCAAGCCAGAAAAAGGCCAGGATCTGGCCAACAAGTATTTGAAAAATGCGAAAGTACGAGCCAGATGTGGGCAAATCCCAGACCTAACCGAGACATAGCCGGCGATATCCTTTAAAATATTAATCGCAACCAGGTTTAATTCACTGTTTCGGTGTGGTACCGCATTACTACGTGATCCAATCCAGAAAAAGGCCAGGATCTGGCCAACAAGTATGCGAAAAGTGCGAAAGTACGAGCCAGATGAGGGCAAATCCCAGACCTAACCGAGACATAGCCGGCGGTGTCCTCAAAAATACTAATCGGAACCAGCTTTTATTGACTGTTTCAGTGTGGTACCACATTACTACGTGGTCCAAGCCAGAAAAAGGCCAGGATCTGGACAACAAGTATGCGAATAATTCGAAAGTACGAGCCAGATGAGGACAAATCCCAGACCTAACCGAGACATAACCGGCGTTATCCTCTAAAATATTAATCGCAACCAGGTTTGATTGACTGTTTCGGTGTGGTACCGCATTACTACGAGGTCCAAGCCAGAAAAAGGCCAGGATCTGCCCAACAAGTCGAAAAATGCGAAACTACGAGCCAGATGAGGGCAAATCCCAGACCTAACCGAGACATAGCCGGCGGTGTCCTCAAAAATACTAATCGGAACCAGCTTTTATTGACTGTTTCAGTGTGGTACCACATTACTACGTGATCCTAGCCTGAAAAAGCCCAGGATCTGGACAACAAGTATGCGAATAATTCGAAAGTACGAGCCAGATGAGGACAAATCCCAGACCTAACCCAAACATAACCAGCGTTATCCTCCAAAATATTAATCGTAATCAGGTTTAATTGACTGTTTCGGTGTGGAACCACATTACGACGGAATCCAAACCACAAAAAACCCGAGATCTGGCCAACAAGTAAGCGAAAAATGCGAAAGTCCGTGCGAGATGAGGGCAAATACCAGACCTAACCCAGACATAACCGGCGATATCCCCTAAAATACTAATCGGAACCAGCTTTTATTGACTGTTTCAGTGTGGTACCACATTACTACGTGATCCAAACCAGAAAAAGGCAAGGATCTGGCCAACAAGTATGCGAGAAATGCGAAAGTTTGAGCCAGATGAGGGCAAATCCCAGACCAAGCCGAGACATAACCGGCGTTATCCTCTAAAATATTAATCGCATCCTGGATTAATTGACTGCTTCGGTGTGGAACCACATTACTGCGGGATCCAAACCAGAAAAAGCCCAGGATCTGGCCAGCAAGTAAGCGAAAAATGCGAAAGTACGAGCCAGATGAGGGCAAATACCAGACCTAACCCAGACATAACCGGCGTTATCCTCTAAAATATTACTGGGAACCAGGTTTAATTGACTGTTTCAGTGTGGTACCACATTATTACGTGGTCCAAGCCAGAAAAAGGCCAGGATCTGGCCAACAAGTATTTGAAAAATGCGAAAGTACGAGCCAGATGAGGGCAAATCCCAGACCTAACCGAGACATAGCCGGCGATATCCTTTAAAATATTAATCGCAACCTGGTTTAATTCACTGCTTCGGTGTGGAACCACATTATTACGGGATCCAAGGCAGAAAAAACCCAGGGTCTGGCCAACAAGTATGCGAAAAACGCGAAAGTATGAGCCAGATGAGGTCAAATCCCAGACCTAACCGAGACATAACCTGCGTTATCCTCTAAAATATTAATCGCATCCTGGAATAATTAACTGCTTCGGTGTGGAACCACATTACTACGGGATCCAAACCAGAAAAAGGCCAGGATCTGGCCAACAAATATGCGAAAAATGCGAAAGTACGAGCCAGATGAGGGCAAATCCGAGACCTAACCGAGACATAACCGGGGCTATCCTCTAAAATATTAATCGCAACCAGGTTTAATTCACTGTTTCGGTGTGGTACCGCATTACTACGTGATCCAAACCAGAAAAAGGCCAGGATCCGGCCAACAAGTATGCGAAAAACGCGAAAGTGTAAGCCAGATGATTGCAAATACCAGAACTAACCCATACATAACCAGCGGTGTCCTCAAAAATACTAATCGGAACCAGCTTTTATTGACTGTTTCAGTGTGGTACCACATTACTACGTGATCCTAGCCTGAAAAAGCCCAGGATCTAGACAACAAGTATTCGAATAATTCGAAAGTACGAGCCAGATGAGGACAAATCCCAGACCTAACCGAGACATAACCGGCGTTATCCTCTAAAATATTACTCGCAACCAGGTTTGATTGACTGTTTCGGTGTGGTACCGCATTACTACGTGGTCCAAGCCAGAATAAGGCTAGGCTCTGCCCAACAAGTATGCGAAAAATGCGAATGTACGAGCCAGATGATTGCTAATACCAGACCAAACCGAGACATAACCGGCGTTATCCTGTAAAATATTAGTCGCAAACAGGATTAATTGACTGTTTCGGAGTGGTACCGCATTACTACATGATCCAAACCAGAAAAAGCTGTTACGAGCCAGGGCCGTGCAGCGCGCGTGGCCTGCGAGTGCGAGAAAGAATATGGAATATGGTATCAATTTGTTAGTTAGGTACACGGACGAACCCGATGCGAAATCGGGGAGCCGCTAGGATAGTTGATAACGAGGACGAACCTGATGCGAAATCAGGGAGCCTCTGGGATGGAGTCACGTACGGACGAACCCGGTGCGAAACCAGGGAGCCGTAGGAGGGTGAAACGTCGTGAACGAACCCGATGCGAAATCGGGGAGTCACTAGGATTGTTGATAACGACGCAGACGAACCCGATGCGAAATCGGGGAGCTGCTAGGAGGTTGGAAGAAACGCAGACGAACTCAATGCGAAATCGAGGAGCTGCTGGGAGGTTGGATAAATCACAGACGAACCTGATGCGAAATCAGGGAGCTGTAGGATGCGGACGAACCTGATGCGAAATCAGGGAGCCGCTAGAATGGTAATAGATTGCGTGGACGAACTCGATGCGTAATCGAGGAGCCACTAGGTTGTAAGAGGTTGTATTTGGATTTGGGGATGTGTTAATTGAACTCGTAACTGTGAATTATTAAATATAATATAACCCGAGCGGTAAGGTTATATTATTATGGGAACGTTTAACTAATAATAATCGCTTTATATAATTGTGGGTTAAAGAAGTTGGGTAACTCTGATTTGATAATAAAAGTAGATATATTCTTAAATCAACAAATAAAATACAATTGTTTCGTGTATCTTATGTCGCGATCAAAGAATGATTATATTTACCTAAAATGACCTTGCACGGTGTTGACGCACTGGCGATGCGGGGGTATGTCAGTTGGAAATAAAGGCCGCAATAGAATTTATGCCGGTTCACGGATTCTATATGGTTTGATACTAAAGGGTACGGTAGCCCGATCTCGCAAGATACAACTGACTATCAAATCGTATACGCGTGACAAGAGACGTGACGTTGACTCTAACGTGACGGTACGATTATGATCCCCCGAGTAATGAAATCACAGGGTTTATATACCAAAAAATCTGTGTGGGGCGGATTCAAAAGTACGTTAGAAATCACCGTGTGCACTATTCTCCGAATTGTATTAATTAACGGGCTGCTCTATCGCGACGGAAGTGACCCCCATTTCAAAGGTTAGATAAGTAGCAGGGCGATTTCATAATGCACGCAAGTGACAAGAAAAATTTGAGGAACGAAACGTTCGACATACGTAACATCTCCCCCCCCAAGATGAAACATCGCGTTATGCGTGATGCTTTCATATTAGACGGAAAGCGCCCTGTTACTTATTTACAAAAGAAAATAATAAAAGTCGCGAAAAGTAGAATAATTGAAAGCTAAATGTGTCGGGGTGTGTAGTATCATGTTGTGGTGTGTACTTATCGATACTGGTGCGTTGTGTTCTGGGTTTAAACCTTGGGCACGACGTAGCCCACCTCCAACCAGTGCTCGGCCACGTTCACAGGTGGCTGCCCCTGTAGTCGGTCCAGGTGGAGATCGGCAACGACTCCGTCTTCCGCGTTACCGATCCGGGATATTCGGCCTCTTCGAAGTAATGTTACGGATTGTAGTTATGTGTGAAATCAAGTCCTGTAAATAGTCTCCATATGATTTTAATTTCTCTTTATCTGGGAAGGAACTGGGTTCTCGAGCTACTTTTCCAAAAATTAACTCGTATGGTGTGAAATTTGTTGCTTCGTGAACGGATGTGTTATATGAGAACATTGCAAAAGGAATTAATAAATCCCAATCTTCGTAGTTATCCATGTAATGTTTGAGGTATTCAGTGAGCACGATGTGACTTCTTTCCAATGATCCATTAGTTTGTGGTCTGTATCCGGAAGTTGTTATTTGTTTAATTTTAAATATTTCTGCCAAATTCGTCATTAAATTTCCAATGAAACTAGTTCCTTTATCTGTTAATATTGCGCGAGGTGTAGCGTAGATTGCGATAAAGTGTCGTGCGAAGGCATCTGCAATGGTCGCGGCTCGGATATTAGGTATTGCAACTGCCACGCAGTATTTCGTCAGATTGTCCTGTATGGTAAGAATATGTCTATTTCCATTAGGCGTGATTGGAAGAGGTCCCACGGTGTCGGTGATCAACATGGGTTGGCGAGTCTTTGCTCGAACTAATTTTTGTTCTTGGCAACTTTGGCATGTCCTGATGTACTCTTGAATTTCGTTGCGCATTTTTGGCCAATGGAATTTTGATCGAATGCGTTTGTACGTTTTTGTTATCCCTTTATGCCCTCCAATTAAACTATCATGGGCTTCGCGAATTATGTCCAATCTATCCGATTCAGACGGTGTGGTGACAGCACAGCTGCATAGAGTAATTTGTTGATCTGTTTCGGTAAAAACTTCTTCTAATATTTTGTAAAATTTGTTAGCTGGTAATTTGTGTAAATCTCCTGTTACAGAGATTCGAAAGGAATTTATTTGATTTTGGTCCAGGGTATGCCTGAGAGTCTTTAAACCATGGGATACATCTTTTGCCGTAATATTGTCGTAAAAATTGTCAGAAATTACTATACTGAAGGTTTTAAACAATCCATTGTCTGAAGTCAATACGTGTCCCTTTTTCGGTTGCGCTGCCAAAAGATCCGGTTTATTAATTATTTCGGTGTCCAGTAATACTTTTCCCACGGTGGATACTAGGTTGCAATCTGCTGATATGAAGTGCGCGTAATGTCCGTTTTCCGCAGCGAGGGTGTTCGAAGAAACAGTTATTTTATAAGATTGTTTTGACGCAGTGTATCGGTGCTCGTTTTCGTCGGTTAAAACATCTGTGTCGGATGCGTATGGTAGGTAAGGGTCAGGCGTGTGGTCAAAGGCGTCAGGTAGCCGTTCTGCACTTGCTTCGGTTGCAACCCTTGCAGGTGGATGAATTATGGCTGGTTGTAAAATTTCGTCTGTAACATGCGGTGTTACCTGTGGAGTACTGAATACATTTTTACGAGGATTTTCCATAATTGTATTTTCATTATTGGTAATATCAAGTGGTTCTTCAAAGGACATTAGGTCATCGGGTAAATTGTTATCTTCCTCCGGTAGTGTGTTCCTTGTGGAGTTTGCTGCTGGCAGTAAGTTGTTTATGATTTCCTGAGATTCGTCTGGCAATGTTACTTCATGCGATAAGCTGGGTAGAGTTCGGTGTCTAGCTATTATCGGCGAGTGTTGAATTTTTCCATAAGAGGGGCCTTGTTCTTCGTCCGAGCTACTACTAGCCTCCCGGTATTTGGGTCGGTTTTCCCTATCTCGACGTAACTGTTGTATACGGTGACCTATGAATTGCTTATCGGTAGTCGGTGGTACTTGGGCCCGGAAGTCGGGATCGTCCTTTGACTCCCGCGGAATGAGCGGTAGACAGACTGATGGAGGGTTGCGCGATAACGCGTCCGCGTTCATGTTCGTTTTTCCACACTTGTGGATAACCTGGTACTCGTATTCCGAAAGTCGTAATTTCCATTTTATTAGCCTGGAGGTCGGGTCCTTAACTGAATGTAGCCAGACTAAGGGACGGTGATCTGTGACAAGGGTGAATTTTGTTCCATAAATATAGGGTCGGAAATACTTTACTGCGTAAACCATTGCGAGACATTCCTTCTCTGTTGCCGAATAATTCTTTTCAGGTTTATTAAGGCTTCGAGATGCATATGCTATCGGTAAATCCTTTCCTATTTCCCCCTGGCTAAGTACAGCTCCTATGGCGTATTCGGATGCGTCTGTAGTCACGATGAAGGGTTTGGTGAAATCCGGATACTGCAATATAGGTTGTTGACAAAGTTCTTTACGTAATTGATTAAAACTTTGATCTTGTTCTTCTGTCCATTTAAATTTAATGCCCTTTCCTAGTAAATTGATCAATGGTTTTGACTTCACGGTGAAATCTGGTATAAATCTTCTGTAATATCCTGCTAAGCCCAAGAATTGTTGAATATTCTTCTGCGTTTTCGGTGTGGGAAAGTCTTGCACAGCTTTTAATTTTCTTGGATCCGGTCTTACCCCCTTTTCGGAAATTATATGTCCTAAATATGCAACTTCTTTGCGTAGAAATTCGCATTTGTCAGTTTGAAGGGTTAAGCCCTGTTCCCGAAGGCGGTTCAATAATTTTTTAACTTTGATATTATGTTCTTGCAATGATGAAGCGTAAACGACAATGTCGTCCAGGTAAACGAAGAGGTCTGTTCCTTGTAATCCGGTGAGAACTTGATCCATGAGGCGTTGAAATGTAGGTGGAGCGTTCTTTAAGCCAAAAGGCATTCTTGAAAATTCGTAATGTCCATGCGGTGTGGTGAATGCTGTTTTTTGCTTATCCCTTGGATTCATTTCTATCTGGTGAAATCCACTGGCGAGATCAAAAACGGAAAAATATTTTGCTCCTCCTAATCGGTCCAAAATTTCTGTGATTTGTGGTAATGGATATTTGTCGGAGATTGTCTTTTCGTTTAATGCGCGAAAGTCTATTACCATGCGCCAACGTTTGTTTCCCTGTGAGTCAGCTTTCTTCGGTACGATCCATAAAGGTGAGTTGTAGGGTGATTTTGACGGAGTAATTATGCCTTGTGATAATAATGCGCTAACCTGTTTTTGTATTTCGTCCTGATGCACAGGCGGATATCGATATTGTCTTGTGTTTACTGGTATTTCGTCTATGGTGTGAATCGAATGATTAAAATCGGCTGCTTTTCCTAATTTGTCTCCAAGCAGAAAAAATCGGTCTGGAAATTCTTTTATTAAATCAGTGACGGATGCTCGTTCTTCCCTGTTTAAATGATTGGTATTTAGTGTATTTACGAGTTTTTCTATCCTATCTTCGGTGGTCCTGAATTTTGTTGGCTGTTCTGCATATGAGCAAAGGTCTTCGTCCGATGTGCTTAGAAAATCGTACGGTTCTATTATCTGTGGTTCTATCTCTACGTCGAGGTCTTCGCTGCTGGTGTTCGTTGCTAAGACGTGACATTTTCCGTTGTTATTTGTTACAGCTGCTTCCCCTACGTACAGTTGATCGTGAGTTTTAATACGTGGTAAATATCCTTCCTTTACTGTCGGGTTTGCTATTTTTACCGCGATTTGTTGTATCGTACGAGCTTCGAGCCTGTGTTTAGTCGGAGTTTGCGAGTTTAAAGATGAAAACAAATCATTGCGGTTTGAAAAACGTAATGGTCTAATAGGTTTGTCCCTTAATACCATGGTCCCATGATAATAAGAAATTTCGGCACCCTCTTGCATTAAAAATGGGCTTCCGATGAGTCCATCAGCGTCTATTGCAAGAGTTCTTACTATATAGAAAAATGCGGGTGTATCGTGAATATGGAGAATTGTGGTTCCTAACGTGTAAATTGGAGTTGTGGTTAATCCTGTTATTTCTATTTCTTCGCGAGAATTTATTATTGCTTTTGTTCCTAAAACATCGAGACGTACTAAGTTGATGGCTGCACCGCAATCGATTAAAAATGTTCCCTTTCCTAATTCCAGTTCTGGGACTTTGGTTTCGAGACGTGGGGCAGGTGTTTCTTTGATAAGGAGTCGTTTTCGAAGTGTACTGTTCTTTGACGACGGGTTTCGTTGCCGCTCATCGTGTCGCCGGTACGGTGAGCGCGATTGAAGTTTAAAGACCCGTTCGATTCGGCTGACGAGTCCCGCGAGTCACGTCGGTTTTTTGGATTACGCGGATTTTTCCTACAGGATTTCCCGTCGTGTCCCGTAGTTTCACAATACCAACAATATAATTTCGGTTCGCGATATCTTTCGGAATTTTTTAATATGGAATAATGATTTCCTTCATCCTTAGGAAAATCGTAAGAACGCCTCGAAGGGGAAATCGAGGGGCTCCTTTGTCGCACGGGCCATGCCGACGCATGTGGTTGTTCCTCTCGATCCTCTTGACCTTCGTATGTTCTAGCATGCCGCCCTCGGTCATAACGACTCGGCGAGCCAGGGTACGACACTTGATTGTCGCGGTGGCGATAATCTTCGGTTCCACGATCCTTTCGTGACCACCGTGCAGGTGATTCGTTCCGGGGCATTTGTCTTCGATTCCTTAGTTTCCTGTCTATATGCAGCACGGCGTCGTAAGCATCTTCAAGAGTCCGTATGTCTCTAAATTGTGCCGACACCTTCCAAGAAATACGATCCGGTAAGCCTTCGATGAAATTTTCCAAAACATCTCGTTCCATCTCCTTGATGAAATCTTCGGCGTTGTCCCGGAATCTTTCTCGAATGGCTCCGCGCGCGCAATAAACCAGGTGACTAGTCCTGTCGACGTACTGTCGCAAACTTTCACCCTCGCGAATACGTAAACTCGCGATGTCTACTTGGAAATACGACAAACTTTTTCCCGGCGCGAATCTCTTTTTTAAATGTTTAATCAATTCGCTAACACTCACGAATTTATGCTCTAAGGTGCACCTTCGTGCGGGACCTATGAGTTTAGTCAGAACAATCGCCAGATAATCGGCTTCCGAACCCTCAGGTATCAATGTTAACCCATCCTCCACACTTTGTGCAAAACGCGATAAAGATGGAGTTTCTCCGTCGAAAGTCGGTATCGTCGATGTAACGTTTTGTATGCATGTCTTTTGTGTCAAAAGTGACATTGAATTTGCAAGCGATAATGTCAAGTTCATAATATCGTTCGACGAAATATTTGCTTGTGAACTTGTCATTTTTAATAATTTATTTTAATTCAACTAGAGAAAACTAGTATATTTAAATCCAATTAACAATGTGTATTAACTAGCGAAAACTAGTATATTCTTAACAAGAGTTAACTGGTTGACTTAACTAGCGAAAACTAGTATATCGTCTAAATTCAAGAAGAGAAATTTCAACTTCTCAAGAAACCCAAAAATTACGTAGCGATTCTAAAATAGTTAAATCCCACCGCTGTCACCAGTTTCTGTTACGAGCCAGGGCCGTGCAGCGCGCGTGGCCTGCGAGTGCGAGAAAGAATATGGAATATGGTATCAATTTGTTAGTTAGGTACACGGACGAACCCGATGCGAAATCGGGGAGCCGCTAGGATAGTTGATAACGAGGACGAACCTGATGCGAAATCAGGGAGCCGCTAGAATGGTAATAGATTGCGTGGACGAACTCGATGCGTAATCGAGGAGCCACTAGGTTGTAAGAGGTTGTATTTGGATTTGGGGATGTGTTAATTGAACTCGTAACTGTGAATTATTAAATATAATATAACCCGAGCGGTAAGGTTATATTATTATGGGAACGTTTAACTAATAATAATCGCTTTATATAATTGTGGGTTAAAGAAGTTGGGTAACTCTGATTTGATAATAAAAGTAGATATATTCTTAAATCAACAAATAAAATACAATTGTTTCGTGTATCTTATGTCGCGATCAAAGAATGATTATATTTACCTAAAATGACCTTGCACGGTGTTGACGCACTGGCGATGCGGGGGTATGTCAGTTGGAAATAAAGGCCGCAATAGAATTTATGCCGGTTCACGGATTCTATATGGTTTGATACTAAAGGGTACGGTAGCCCGATCTCGCAAGATACAACTGACTATCAAATCGTATACGCGTGACAAGAGACGTGACGTTGACTCTAACGTGACGGTACGATTATGATCCCCCGAGTAATGAAATCACAGGGTTTATATACCAAAAAATCTGTGTGGGGCGGATTCAAAAGTACGTTAGAAATCACCGTGTGCACTATTCTCCGAATTGTATTAATTAACGGGCTGCTCTATCGCGACGGAAGTGACCCCCATTTCAAAGGTTAGATAAGTAGCAGGGCGATTTCATAATGCACGCAAGTGACAAGAAAAATTTGAGGAACGAAACGTTCGACATACGTAACAAAGCCCTGGATCTGCCCAACAAGTATGCGAAAAACGCGTAAGTATGAGCCAGATGATTGCAAATACCAGAACTAACCCAGACATAACCAGCGTTATCCTCTAGAATATTAATCGTAACCAGGTTTAATTGACTGTTTCGTTGTGGAACCACATTACGACGGGATCCAAACCACAAAAAACCCGAGATCTGGCCAACAAGTAAGCGAAAAATGCGAAAGTACGAGCCAGATGAGGGCAAATACCAGACCTAACCCAGACATAACCGGCGTTATCCCCTAAAATACTAATCGGAACCAGCTTTTATTGACTGTTTCAGTGTGGTACCACATTACTACGTGATCCAAACCAGAAAAAGGCCAGGATCTGGCCAACAAGTAAGCAAAAAATGCGAAAGTACGAGCCAGATGAGGGCAAATACCAGACCTAACCGAGACATAGCCGGCGATATCCTTTAAAATATTAATCGCAACCTGGTTTAATTCACTGCTTCGGTGTGGAACCACATTATTACGGGATCCAAAGCAGAAAAAACCCAGGGTCTGGCCAACAAGTATGCGAAAAACGCGAAAGTATGAGCCAGATGAGGTCAAATCCCAGACCTAACCGAGACATAACCTGCGTTATCCTCCAAAATATTAATCGGAACCAGGTTTAATTGACTGTTTCAGTGTGGTACCACATTACTACGTGATCCAAACCAGAAAAAGGCCAGGATCTGGCCAACAAGTATGCGAGAAATGCGAAAGTACGAGCCAGATGAGGGCAAATCCCAGACCTAACCGAGACATAACCGGCGTTATCCTCTAAAATATTAATCGCAACCAGGTTTAATTGACTGCTTCGGTGTGGAACCACATTATTACGGGATCCAAAGCAGAAAAAACCCAGGGTCTGGCCAACAAGTATGCGAAAAACGCGAAAGTATGAGCCAGATGAGGTCAAATCCCAGACCTAACCGAGACATAACCTGCGTTATCCTCCAAAATATTAATCGGAACCAGGTTTAATTGACTGTTTCAGTGTGGTACCACATTACTACGTGATCCAAACCAGAAAAAGGCCAGGATCTGGCCAACAAGTATGCGAGAAATGCGAAAGTACGAGCCAGATGAGGGCAAATCCCAGACCTAACCGAGACATGACCGGCGTTATCCTCTAAAATATTAATCGCAACCAGGTTTAATTGACTGTTTCGGTGTGGAATCACATTAGTACGGGATCCAAACCAGAAAAAACCCAGGATCTGGCCAACAGGTATGCGAAAAACGCGACAGTATGAGCCAGATGATTGCAAATACCAGAACTAACCCAGACATAACCAGCGTTCTCCTCTAAAATACTAATCGGAACAAGCTTTTATTGACTGTTTCAGTGTGGTACCACATTACTACGTGATCCAAACCACAAGAAACCCGAGATCTGGGCAACAAGTAAGCGAAAAATGCGAAAGTACGAGCCAGATGTGGGCAAATACCAGACCTAACCCAGACATAACCGGCGTTATCCTCTAAAATATTAATCGCATCCTGGATTAATGGACTGGTTCGGTGTGGAACCACATTACTGCGGGATCCAAACCTGAAAAAGCCCAGGATCTGGCCAACAAGTAAGCGAAAAATGCGAAAGTATGAGCCAGATGAGGGCAAATCCCAGACCTAACCCAGACATAACCGGCGTTATCCTCTAAAATATTACTCGGAACCAGGTTTAATTGACTGTTTCAGTGTGGTACCACATTACTACGTGGTCCAAGGCAGAAAAAGGCCAGGATCTGGCCGACAAGTATTTGAAAAATGCGAAAGTACGAGCCAGATGAGGGCAAATACCAGACCTAACCCAGACATAACCGGCGTTATCCTCTAAAATATTACTCGGAACCAGGTTTAATTGACTGTTTCAGTGTGGTACCACATTACTACGTGATCCAAACCAGAAAAAGGCCAGGATCTGGCCAACAAGTATGCGATAAATGCGAAAGTACGAGCCAGATGAGGGCAAATCCCAGACCTAACCGAGACATAACCGGCGTTATCCTCTAAAATATTAATCGCATCCTGGATTAATTGACTGCTTCGGTGTGGAACCACATTACTGCGGGATCCAAACCAGAAAAAGCCCAGGATCTGGCCAACTAGTAAGCGAAAAATGCGAAAGTACGAGCCAGATGAGGGCAAATACCAGACCTAACCCAGACATAACCGGCGTTATCCTCTAAAATATTAATTCGAACCAGGTTTAATTGACTGTTTCAGTGTGGTACCACATTACTACGTGGTCAAAGCCAGAAAAAGGCCAGGATCTGGCCAACAAGTATGCGAAAAATGCGAAAGTACGAGCCAGATGAGGGCAAATACCAGACCTAACCCAGACATAACCGGCGTTATCCTCTAAAATATTACTCGGAACCAGGTTTAATTGACTGTTTCAGTGTGGTACCACATTACTACGTGGTCCAAGCCAGAAAAAGGCCAGGATCTGGCCGACAAGTATTTGAAAAATGCGAAAGTACGAGCCAGATGAGGGCAAATCCCAGACCTAACCGAGACATAACCGGCGTTATCCTCCAAAATATTGATCGCATCCTGGAATAATTGACTGCTTCGGTGTGGAACCACATTACTACGGGATCCAAACCAGAAAAAGCCCAGTATCTGGCCAACAAGTATGCGAAAAATGCGAAAGTACGAGCCAGATGAGGGCAAATCCCAGACCTAACCGAGACATAACCGGCGCTATCCTCCAAAATATTTATCACAACCAGGTTTAATTGACTGTTTCGGTGTGGTACCACATTACTACGTGGACCAAGCCAGAAAAATGCCAGGATCTGGGCAACAAGTATGGGAAAAATGCGAAAGTACGAGCCAGATGAGGGCAAATCCCAGACCTAACCGAGACATAACCTGCGTTATCCTCTAAAATATTAATCGCATCCTGGATTAATTGACTGTTTCAGTGTGGTACCAGATTACTACGTGGTCAAAGCCAGAAAAAGGCCAGGATCTGGCCAACAAGTATGCGAAAAATGCGAAAGTACGAGCCAGATGAGGGCAAATCCCAGACCTAACCGAGACATAGCCGGCGATATCCTTTAAAATATTAATCGCAACCTGGTTTAATTCACTGCCTCGGTGTGGAACCACATTATTACGGGATCCAAAGCAGAAAAAACCCAGGATCTGACCAACAAGTATGCGAAAAATGCGAAAGTACGAACCGGATGAGGGCAAATCCCAGACCTAACCGAGACATAACCGACGTTATCCTCTAAAATATTAATCGCAACCAGGTTTAATTGACTGTTTCGGTTATGGCACCGCATTACTACGTGATCCAAACCAGAAAAAATGCCTGGATCTGGCCAACAAGTAAGCGAAAAATGCGAAAGTACGAGCCAGATGAGGACAAATCCCAGACCTAACCGAGACATAACCGGCGTTATCCTCTAAAATATCAATCGCAACCAGGTTTGATTGACTGTTTCGGTGTGGTACCACATTACTACGTGGACCAAGCCAGAAAAATGCCAGGATCTGGCCAACAAGTATGCGAAAAATGCGAAAGTACGAACCGGATGAGGGCAAATCCCAGACCTAACCGAGACATAACCGGCGTTATCCTCTAAAATATTAACCGGAACTAGGTTTAATTGACTGTTTCAGTGTGGTACCGCATTACTACGTGATCCAAGCCAGAAAAATGCCAGGATCTGGCCAACAAGTATGCGAAAAATGCGAAAGTACGAACCGGATGAGGGCAAATACCAAACCTAACCCAGACATAACCGGCGTTATCCTCTGAAATATTAATCGGAACCAGCTATTATTGACTGATTCAGTGTGGTACCACATTACTACGGGATCCAACCCAGGAAAAACCCAGTATCTGGCCAACAAGTATGCGAAAAATGCGAAAGTACGAGCCAGATGAGGGCAAAACCCAGACCTAACCCAGACATAACCGGCGTTATCCTTTAAAATATCAATCGCAACCAGGTTTAATTGATTGTTTCCGTATGGTACCGCATTACTACGTGATCCCAACCAGAAAAAGGCCTGGATCCGGCCAACAAGTATGCGAAAAACGCGAAAGTATGAGCCAGATGATTGCAAATACCAGAACTAACCCAGACATAACCAGCGGTGTCCTCAAAAATACTAATCGGAACCAGCTTTTATTGACAGTATCAGTGTGGTACCACATTACTACGTGGTCCAAGCCTGAAAAAGCCCAGTATCTGGCCAACAAGTACGCGAAAAATGCGAAAGAACGAGCCAGATGAGGGCAAATCCCAGACCTAACCGTGACATAACCGGCGTTATCCTCTAAAATATTAATCGCAACCAGGATTAATTGACTGTTTCAGTGTGGTACCACATTACTGCCATGTCAAAGCCTGAAAAAGCCCACGATCTGGCCAACAAGTATGCGAAAAATGCGAAAGTACGAGCCAGATGAGGGCAAATATCAGACCTAACTTAGACACAACCGGCGTTATCCTCTAAAATATTAATCGCAACCAGGATTAATTTACTGTTTCGGTGTGGTGCCGCATTACAACGTGATCCAATCCAGAAAAAACCCAGGATCTGGCCAACAAGTATGCGAAAACAGCGAAAGTACGAGCCAGAAGATTGCAAATACCAGAACTAACCCAGACATTACCGGCGTTATCCTCTAAAATATTAATCGGAACCAGGTTTAATTGACTGTTTCAGTGTGGTACCACATCACTGCCATGTCAAAGCCTGAAAAAGCCCAGGATCTGGCCAACAAGTATGCGAAAAATGCGAAAGTACGAGCCAGATGTGGGCAAATCCCAGACCTAACCGAGACATAACCTGCGCTATCCTCTTAAATATTAATAGCAACCACGTTTAATTGACTGTTTCGTTGTGGAACCTCATTACTACGGGATCCAAACCAGAAAAAACCCAGGATCTGGCCAACAAGTATGCGAAAACAGCGAAAGTACGAGCCAGAAGATTGCAAATACCAGGACTAACCCAGACATTACCGGCGTTATCCTCTAAAATATTAATCGCAAACAGGTTTGATTGACTGTTTCGGTGTGGTACCGCATTCCTACGTGGTCCAAGCCAGAAAAAGGCCAGGATCTGCCCAACAAGTATGCGAAAAACGCGTAAGTATGAGCCAGATGATTGCATATACCAGAAATAACCCAGGCATAACCAGCGTTATCCACTAAAATACTATTCGGAACCAGCTTTTATTGACAGTGTGGTACCACATTACTACGTGATCCAAGCCAGAAAAAGCCCAGGATCTGGCCAACAAGTATGCGAAAAATGCGAAAGTACGAGCCAGATGAGGGCAAATCCTAGACCTAGCCGCGACATAACCGGCGTTATCCTCTAAAATATTAATCACAACCACGTTCAATTGACTGTTTCGGTGTGGAACCTCATTACTACGGGATCCAAACCAGAAAAAACCCTGGATCTGGCCAACAAGTATGCGAAAAACGCGAAAGTACGAGCCAGATGATTGCAAATACCAGAACTTACCCAGACATTACCGGCGTTATCCTCTAAAATATTAATCGCAACCAGGTTTGATTGACTGTTTCGGTGTGGTACCGCATTACTACGTGGTCCAAGCCAGAAAAAGGCCAGGATCAGCCCAACAAGTATGCGAAAAATGCGAAAGTACGAGCCGGATGATTGCTAATACCAGACCAAACCGAGACATAACCGGCGTTATCCTCTAAAGTATTAATCGCAACCAGGTTTGATTGGCTGTTTCGGTGTGGTACCGCATTACTACGTGGTCCAAGCCAGAAAAAGGCCAGGATCTGCCCAACAAGTATGCGAAAAATGCGAAAGTACGACCCAGATGAGTGCAAATACCAGAACTAACCCAAATGTAAACAGCGTTATCCTGCAAACTATTAATCGGAACCAGCTTTTATTGACTGTTTCAGTGTGGTGCCACATTACTACGTCATCCAAACCAGAAAAAGGCCAGGATCCGGCCAACAAGTATGCGAAAAACGAGTAAGTATGAGCCAGATGATTGCAAATACCAGAAATAACCCAGACATTACCGGCGTTATCCTCTAAAATATTAATCGCAAACAGGTTTAATTGACTGTTTCGTTGTGGTAGCGCATTACTACATGATCCAAACCAGAAAAAGCCCTGAATCTGGCCAACAAGTATGCGAAAAATGCGAAAGTACGAGCCAGATGAGTGCAAATACCAGAACTAACCCAAACGTAAACAGCGTTATCCGCCAAACTATTAATCGGAACCAGCTTTAATTGACTGTTTCGGTGTGGTACCGCATTACTACGTGATCCACACCAGAAAAAGCCTAGGATCTGGCCAACAATTATGCGAGAAATGCGAAAGTACGATCCAGATGAGGGCAAATCCCAGACCTAACCGCGACATAACCGGCGTTATCCTCTAAAATATTAATCGCAACCACGTTCAATTGACTGTTTCGGTGTGGAACCTCATTACTACGGGATCCAAACCAGAAAAAACCCTGGATCTGGCCGACAAGTATGTGAAAAACGCGAAAGTACGAGCCTGATGAGGGCAAATCCCAAAACTATCCCAGGCCTAACTTGCGTTGTCCTGTAAAATATTGATGGAAACCAGGTTTAATCGACTGTTTCAGCATGGTCCTACATTACTACGTGATCCAATCCAGAAAAAAACCCAGGATCTGTTCAACAAGTATGTGAAGTATGCGAAAGTATGAGCCTGATGAGGGCAAATCCCAGACCTATCCCAGACCCAACTTGCGTCATCCTATAAAATATTGATCGAAACAAGGTTTAATTGACTGTTTCAGTGTGGTACCATTTTGCTACGTTATCCAAAGCAGAAAACACCATTGATCTGGACAACATGTATGTTAAAACAGCGTAAGTATGACCCTGATGAGGGCAAATCCCAGAAATAACCTAGACCTAACATGTGTTATCCTCTAAAATAGTAATTGAAACCAGGTTTAATTGACTGTTTCACTGTGGTACCACATTACTACATCATCCAAACCAGAAAAAGTCCAGGATCTAGCCATGAAGTATGAGAAATATGCGAAATTATGAGCCAGATGAGGGCAAATCCTAGACCTAACCCAGACCTAACATGCGTTATCCTCTAAAATAATGATCGAAACCAGGTTTAATCGACTGTTTCAGTGTGGCACCACATTACTACCTGATCCAAACCAGAAATAACCCAGGATCTGTTCAACAAGTATGTGATGAATGCGAAAGTATGGGTCTGATGAGGGCAAATCCCAGGCCTAACCTAGACCTAGCATGAGTTATCCTCTAAAATATTGTTCGAGACCAGGATTAATCGACTGTTTTAGTGTGGTACCACTTTGCTACGTGATCCAAAGCGGAAAAAACACTCGATCAGGTCAACATGTATGTTAAAACTGCGAAAGTATGAACCTGATGAGGGCAAATCCCAGACCTAACCTAGACCTAATATGCTTTATTCTTTAAAATATTGTTCGAAACCAGGTTTAATGGACTGCTTCAGTGTGGTACCACATTACTACGTGATCCAAACCAGAAAAAAAACCCAGGATCTGTTCAACAAGTATGTGAAGTATGCGAAAGTATGAGTCTGACGAGGGCAAATCCCAGACCTATGCCAGACCTAACATGCGTTATCCTCTAAAATATTTATCAAGACCAGGTTTAATTGACTGTTTTAGTGTGGTTCCACTTTACTACGTGATCCCAAGCAGAAAAAACCCTCGATCAGGTCAACATATATGTTAAAACTGCGAAAGTATGAACCTGATGAGGGCAAATCCCAGACCAAACCTAGACCTAACATGTGTTATCCTCTAAAATACTAATTGAAACCAGGTTTAATGGTCTGCTTCAGTGTGATACCACATTACTACGCGATCGAAACCCGAAAAAACCCCGAATCTGGCAATCAAGTATGATAAATATGCGAAAGTACGAGCCAGATGAGAGCAAATCCCAGGCCTAACCTAGACCTAACATGTGTTGTCCTCAAAAATATTGATCGAAACCAGGTTTAATCGACTGTTTCAGTGTGGTGCCGCATTACTACGTGATCCAAACCAGAAAAAAAATCCAGAATCTGGCCATCAAGCATGATAAATATGCGAATGTACGAGCCTGATGGGAGCAAATCCCAGACCTAACCTAGTCCTAACTTGCGTTATCCTCTAAAATATTGATCGAAGCCAGTTTTAATTGACTGTTTCAGTGTGGTACCACATTACTACGTGATCCAAACCAGAAAAAAACCCAGGATCTGTTCAACAAGTATGTGAAGTATGCGAAAGTATGAGTCTGACGAGGGCAAATCCCAGACCTATGCCAGACCTAACATGCGTTATCCTCTAAAATATTTATCAAGACAAGGTTTAGTTGACTGTTTTAGTGTGGTTCCACTTTACGACGTGATCCAAACCAGAAAAAAACCCAGGATCTGTTCGACAAGTATGTCAAGTATGCGAAAGTATGAGTCTGATGAGGGCAAATCCCAGGCCTAACCTAGACATAACATGCGGTATCCTCTAAAATATTGATCGAAACCAGGCTTAGTGGACTGTTTCAGTGTGGTACCACATTACTGCGTGATCCAAACCACAAAAAACCCAGGATCTGTTCAACAAGTGTGTGAAAAACGCGAAAGTACGAGCCTGATGAGGGCAAATCCCAGACCTATCCCAGAGCTAACTTGCGTTATCCTCTAAAATATTGTTCGAAACCGGGTTTAATCGACTGTTCCAGTGTGGTACCACATTACTACTTGATCCAAACCAGAAAAAAACCCAGGATCTGTTCAACAAGTATGTGAAGTATGCGAAAGTACGAGCCTGATGAGAGCAAATCCCAGACCTAACCTAGACCTAACATGCGTTATTCTCTATAATATTCATCGTGCCCAGGTTTAATCGACTGTTTCAGTGTGGTACCACATTACTACCTGATCCAAACCAGAAATAACCCAGGATCTGTTCAACAAGTATGTGAGAAATGCGAAAGTAACGGTCTGATGACGGCAAATCCCAGGCCTAACTTAGACCTAGCATGAGTTATCCTCTAAAATATTGTTCGAGACCAGGATTAATCGACTGTTTCTGTGTGGTACCACTTTACTACGTGATCCAAAGCAGAAAAAACCCTCGATCAGGTCAACATGTATGTAGAAACTGCGAAAGTATGAACCTGATGTGGGCAAATCCCAGACCTAACCTAGACCTAACATGTGTTATCCTCTAAAATAATAATTGAAACCAGGTTTAATGTTCTGCTTCAGTGTGGTACCACTTTACTACATGATCCAATCCTGAAAAAGCCCAGGATCTGGCCAACGAGTATGCGAAAAATGCGAAAGTACGAGCGTGATGAGAGCAAATCCCAGACCTAACCTAGACCTAACATGCTTTATTCTTTAAAATATTGATAGAAACCAGGTTTAGTGGACTGTTTCAGTGTGGTACCACATTACTACGTGATCCATACCAGAAAAAACCCAGGATCTGTTCAACAAGTGTGTGAAAAACGCGAAAGTACGAGCCTGATGGGGGCAAATCCCAGACCCATCTCAGACCCAACTTGCGTCATCCTATAAAATATTGATCGAAACAAGGTTTAATTGACTGTTTCAGTGTGGTACCATTTTGCTACGTTATCCAAGCAGAAAAAACCAGCGATCAGGACAACATGTATGTTAAATCTGCGAAAGTATGACCCTGAAGAGGGCAAATCCCAGACCTAACCTTGACCTAACATGCCTTATTCTCTAAAATATTGATCGTGACCAGGTTTAGTGGACTGTTTCAGTGTGGTACCACATTACTGCGTGATCCAATCCGGAAAAGCCCAGGATCTGTTCAACAAGTATGTGAAAAATACGAAAGTATGACCCTGATGAGGGCAAATCCTACACCTTACCCAGACCTAACATGCGTTATCCTCTAAAATATTTATCAAGACCAGGTTTAATTGAATGTTTCAGTGTGGTACCACATTACTACGTGATCCAAACCAGAAAAAACCCAGGATCCGTTCAACAAGTATGTGAAGAATGCGAAAGTATGAGTCTGATGAGGGCAAATCCTAGACCTATCCCAGACCCACCATGCGTTATCCTCAAAAATATTGATCGAAACCAGGTTTAATCGACTGTTTCAGTGTGGTACCACATTACTACGTGATCCAAACCGGAAAAAACCCAGGATCTGTTCAACAAGTATGTGAAGTATGCGAAAGTATGAGCTTGATGAGGGCAAATCCCAGACCTATCCCAGACCTAACATGCGTTATCCTCAAAAAGATTGATCGAAACCAGGTTTAATCGACTGTTTCAGTGTGGTAACACATTACTACGTGATCCAAACCAGAAAAAACCCCAGGATCTGTTCAACAAGTGTGTGAAAAACGCGAAAGTACGAACCTGATGAGGGCAAATCCCAGACCTATCCCAGACCTAACTTGCGTTGTCCTGTAAAATATTGGTTGAAACTAGGTTTAATTGACTGTTTCAGTGTGGTACTACAGTACTACGTGATTCGAACCAGACAAAGCCCAGAATCTGGCCATCCAGTATGAGAAATATGCGAAAGTACGAGCGTGATGAGAGCATATCCGAGACCTAACCAAGACCTAACATGCGTTATTCTCTAGAATATTGATCGAAACCAGGTTTAATGGACTGTTTCAGTGTGGTACCACATTACTACGTGATCCAGACCAGTGAAAGCCCAGGATCTGGCCAACAAGTATGTGAGAAATGCGAAGGTATGAGCCTGATGAGGGCAGATCCCACACCTATCCCAGACCTAACTTGCGTTGTCCTGTAAAATATTGGTGGAAACTAGGTTTAATTGACTGTTTCAGTGTGGTACTACAGTACTACGTGATTCGAACCAGACAAAGCCCAGAATCTGGCCATCCAGTATGAGAAATATGCGAAAGTACGAGCGTGATGAGATCATATCCGAGACCTAACCAAGACCTAACTTGCGTTATCCTATAAAATATTCATCGAAAGCAGGTTCAATCGACTGTTTCAGTGTGGTACCACATTACTACGTGATCCAAACCAGAAAAAAACCCAGGATCTGTTCAACAAGTGTGTGAAAAACGCGAAAGTACGAGCCTGATGAGGGCAAATCCTAGGCCTTACCCAGACCTAACATGCGTTATCCTATAAAATATTTATCAAGACCAGGTTTAATTGAATGTTTCAGTGCGGTACCACATTACTACGTGATCCAAACCAGAAAAAACCCAGGATCCGTTCAACAAGTATGTGAAGAATGCGAAAGAATGAGTCTGATGAGGGCAAATCCTAGACCTATCCCAGACCTAACATGCGTTATCCTCAAAAATATTGATCGAAACCAGGTTTAATCGACTGTTTCAGTGTGGTACCACATTACTACGTGATCCAAACCGGAAAAAAACCCAGGATCTGTTCAACAAGTATGTGAAGTATGCGAAAGTATGAGTCTGATGAGGGCAAATCCCAGGCCTAACCTAGACCTAACATGCGTTTTCCTCTAAATTATTGATCTAAACCAGGTTTAATCGACTGTTTCAGTGTGGTACCACATTACTACCTGATCCAAACCAGAAATAACCCAGGAACTGTTCAACTAGTATGTGAAGTATGCGAAAGTATGAGACTGATGAGTGAAACTCCCAGGCCTAACCTAGACCTAACATGCGTTATCCTCAAGAATATTGATCGAAACCAGGTTTAATGGACTGTTTCAGTGTGGTGCCACATTACAACGTGATCCAATCCAGAAATAGCCCAGGATCTAGCCATGAAGTATTAGAAATATGCGAAAGTATGAGTCTGATGAGGGCAAATCCCAGACCTATCCCAGACCTAACATGCGTTATCCTCAAAAATATTGATCGAAACCAGGTTTAATCGACTGTTTCAGTGTGGTACCACATTACTACGTGATCCAAACCGGAAAAAAACCCAGGATCTTCAACAAGTATGTGAAGTATGCGAAAGTATGAGTCTGATGAGGGCAAATCCCAGGCCTAACCTAGACCTAACATGCGTTTTCCTCTAAATTATTGATCTAAACCAGGTTTGATGGACTGTTTCAGTGTGGTACCACACTAGGACGTGATCCAAACCAGAAAAAGCCAGGGATCTGTTCAACAAGTATGTGAAAAACGCGAAAATATGACCCTGATGAGGGCAAATCCTAGACCTAACCCAGACCTAACATGCGTTATCCTCTAAAATATTTATCAAGACCAGGTTTAATTGAATGGTTCGGTGTGGTACCACATTACTACGTGATCCAAACCAGAAAAAAACCCAGGATCTGTTCAACAAGTATGTGAAGTATGCGAAAGTATGAGTCTGACGAGGGCAGATCCCAGACAAATCCCAGACCTAACTTGCGTTATCCAATAAAATATTGATCGAGACCAGGATTAATCGACTGTTTCAGTGTGGTACCACATAACTACGTGATCCAATCCAGAAAAAGCCCAGGATCTGGCCAACAAGTATGAGAAATATGCGAAAATATGAGCCAGATGAGGGCAAATCCAAGACCTAACCCAGACCTAACATGTATTATCATCTAAAATATTGATCGAAACCAGGTTTAATCGACTGTTTCAGTGTGGTACCACATCACTACCTGATCCAAACCAGAAATAACCCAGGATCTAGCCATGAAGTATTAGAAATATGCGAAAGTATGAGTCTGATGAGGGCAAATCCTAGACCTTACCCAGACCTAACATGCGTTATCCTCTAAAATATTTATCAAGACCAGGTTTAATTGAATGTTTCAGTGTGGTACCACATTACTACGTGATCCAAACCAGAAAAAAACCCAGGATCCGTTCAACAAGTATGTGAAGAATGCGAAAGTATGAGTCTGATGAGGGCAAATCCCAGACCTATCCCAGACCTAACATGCGTTATCCTCAAAAATATTGATCGAAACCAGGTTTAATCGAGTGTTTCAGTGTGGTACCACATTACTACGTGATCCAAACCAGAAATAAACCCAGGATCTGTTCAACAAGTGTGTGAAAAACGCGAAAGTACGAGCCTGATGAGGGCAAATCCCAGACCTATCCCAGACCTAACTTGCGTTGTCCTGTAAAATATTGGTGGAAACTAGGTTTAATTGACTGTTTCAGTGCGGTACTACATTACTACGTGATTCAAACCAGAAAAAGCCCAGAATCTGGCCATCCAGTATGAGAAATATGCGAAAGTACGAGCGTGATGAGAGCATATCCGAGACCTAACCAAGACCTAACATGCGTTATTCTCTAGAATATTGATCGAAACCAGGTTTAATGGACTGTTTCAGTGTGGTACCACATTACTACGTGATCCAGACCAGTGAAAGCCCAGGATCTGGCCAACAAGTATGTGAGAAATGCGAAGATATGAGCCTGATGAGGGCAGATCCCACACCTATCCCAGACCTAACTTGCGTTATCCTATAAAATATTCATCGAGACCGTGATTAATCGACTGTTTCAGTGTGGTACCACTTTACTACGTGATCCAAACCAGAAAAAGCCAGGGTTCTGTTCAACAAGTATGGGAAAAATGCGAAAGTATGACCCTGATGAGGGCAAATCCCAGACCTATCCCAGACCTAACATGCGATATCGTCTAAAATATCGAACGAAACCAGGTTTAGTCGACTGTTTCAGTGTGGTACCACATTGCTACGTGATCCAAACCAGAAAAAGGTCAGGATCTGTTCATCAAGTATGTGAAGTATGCGAAAGTATGAGTCTGATGACGGCAAATCCCAGGCCTAACTTAGACCTAACATGCGTTATCCTCTAAAATATTGTTCGAAACCAGGTTCAATCGACTGTTTCATTATGGTACCACATTACTACGTGATCCAAACCGGAAAAAAACCCAGGATCTGTTCAACAAGTATGTGAAGTATGCGAAAGTATGACTCTGATGAGGGCAAATCCCACACCAATCCCAGACCTAACTTGCGTTATCCTATAAAATATTCATCGAGACCAGGTTTAATTGACAGTTTTAGTGTGGTCCACGTTACTACGTGATCCAAAACAGAAAAAACACTCGATCAGGTCAACATGTATGTTAAAACTGCGAAAGTATGAACCTGCTGAGGGCAAATCCCAGACCAAACCTAGACCTATCATGTGTTATCCTCTAAAATAATAATTGAAACCAGGTTTAGTGGTCTGCTTCAGTGTGGTACCACATTACTACGTGATCGAAACCCGAAAAAACCCCGAATCTGGCCATCAAGTATGATAAATATGCGAAAGTACGAGTCTGATGAGAGCAAACCCCAGACCTAATCTAGACCTAACATGCTTTATTCTCTAAAATATAGATCGAAACCAGGTTTAATGGACTGTTTCAGTGTGGTACCACATTACTACGTGATCCAAACCAGAAAAAACCCAGGATCTGTTCAACAAGTGTGTGAAAAACGCGAAAGTACGAGCCTGATGAGGGCAAATCCCAGACCTATCCCAGACCTAGCATGAGTTATCCTCTAAAATATTAATCGAAACCAGGTTTAATGGACTGTTTCAGTGTGGTACCACATTACTACGTGACCCAGACCAGTGAAAGCCCAGGATCTGGCCAACAAGTATGTGAAGTATGCGAAACTATGAGCCTGATGAGGGCAAATCCCAGACCTATCCCAGACCTAGCATGAGTTATCCTCTAAAATATTAATCGAAACCAGGTTTAATGGACTGTTTCAGTGTGGTACCACATTACTACGTGATCCAGACCAGTGGAAGCCCAGGATCTGGCCAACAAGTATGTGAAGTATGCGAAAGTACGAGCGTGATGAGAGCGTATCCGAGACCTAACCAAGACCTAACATGCGTTATCCTCTAAAATATTGATCGAAACCAGGTTTAATCGACTGTTTCAGTGTGGTACCACATTGCTACGTGATCCAAACCTGAAAAAGGCCAGGAACTGGTCAACAAGTATGTGAGAAATGCGAAGGGATGAGCCTGATGAGGCCAGAACCCACACCTATCCCATACCTAACTTGCGTTATCCTATAAAATACGAACCAAACCAGGTTTAATCGACTGTTTCAGTGTGGTACCACATTACTACGTGATCCAAACCAGAAAAAGCCCAGGATCTTTTCAACAAGTATGTGAAAAACGCGAAGGTATGACCCTGATGAGGGCAAATCCCAGACATCTCCCGGACCTAACTTGCGTTATCCTATAAAATATTGATCGAGACCGGGATTAATCGACTCTTTCAGTATGGTACCACTTTACTTCGTGATCCAAACCTGTAATAGCCAGGGTTCTGTTCAACAAGTATGTGAAAAATGCGAAAGTATGACCCTGATGAGGGCAAATCCCAGACCTATCCCAGACCTAACATGCGATATCGTCTAAAATATAGATCGAAACCAGGTTTAATCGACTGTTTCAGAGTGGTACCACATTACTACGTGATCCAAACCAGAAAAAGCCCAGGATCTGGCCAACAAGTATGAGAAATATGCGAAAGCATGGGAATCACGAGGGCAAATCCCAGGCCTAACCTAGACCTAACATGGTGTATCCTCTAAAATATTGGTCGTATCCAGGTTTAATTAACTGTTTCTCTGTGGTACCACATTACAACGTGATCCAATCCAGAAAAATCCAAGGATCTGCCCAACAAGTATGAGAAATATGTGAAAGTATGACCCTGATGAGGGCAAATCCCAGACCTAACATGCGATATCATCTAAAATATTGATCGAAACCATGTTTAATCGACTGTTTCAGTGTGGTACCAGATTGCTACGTGATCCAGACCAGTGAAAGCCCAGGATCTGGCCAACGAGTATGCGAAAAATGCAAAAGTATGACCCTGATGTTGGCAAATCCCAGAACTATCCCAGACCTAACATGCGATATCGTCTAAAATATTGATCGAAACCTGGTTTAATCGACTGTTTCAGTGTGGTACCACATTACTACGTGATCCAAACCAGAAAAAGCCCAGGATCTGGCCAACGAGTATGCGCAAAATGCGAAAGAATGAGCCAGATGAGGGCAAATCCTAGACCTAACCCAGACCTAACATGCGTTACCCTCATAAATATTGATCGAAACCAGGTTTAATCAACTGTTTCAGTGTGGTACCACATTACTACGTGATCCAGACCAGTGAAAGCCCAGGATCTGGCCAACAAGTATGTGAAGTATGCGAAAGTACGAGCGTGATGAGAGCATATCCGAGACCTAACCAAGACCTAACATGCGTTATCCTCTAAAATATTGATCGAAACCAGGTTTCATGGACTGTATCAGTGTGGTACCACATTACTACGTAATCCAAACCAGAAAAAGCCAGGGTTCTGTTCAACAAGTATGGGAAAAATGCGAAAGTATGACCCTGATGAGGGCAAATCCCAGAGCTTTCCCAGACCTAACATGCGATATCGTCTAAAATATTGATCGAAACCAGGTTTAATCGACTGTTTCAGTGTGGTACCACATTGCTACGCGATCCAAACCTGAAAAAGGCCAGGAACTGGTCAACAAGTATGTGAGAAATGCGAAGGGATGAGCCTGATGAGGCTAGAACCCACACCTATCCCATACCTAACTTGCGTTATCCTATAAAATATCGATCGAAACCAGGTCTAATCGACTGTTTCAGTGTGGTACCACATTACTACGTGATCCAAACCAGAAAAAGCCGAGGATCTTTTCAACAAGTATGTGAAAAACGCGAAGGTATGACCCTGATGAGGGCAAATCCCAGACCTATCCCGGACCTAACTTGCGTTATCCTATAAAATATTGATCGAGACCGGGATTAATCGACTCTTTCAGTGTGGTACCACTTTACTACGTGATCCAAACCTGTAATAGCCAGGGTTCTGTTCAACAAGTATGTGAAAAATGCGAAAGTATGACCCTGATGAGGGCAAATCCCAGACCTATCCCAGACCTAACATGCGATATCGTCTACAATATTGAACGAAACCAGGTTTAATCGACTGTTTCAGTGTGGTACCACATTGCTACGTGATCCAAACCTGAAAAAGGCCAGGAACTGGTCAACAAGTATGTGAGAAATGCGAAGGGATGAGCCTGATGAGGCCAGAACCCACACCTATCCCATACCTAACTTGCGTTATCCTATAAAATACGAACCAAACCAGGTTTAATCGACTGTTTCAGTGTGGTACCACATTACTACGTGATCCAGACCAGAAAAAGCCCAGGATCTTTTCAACAAGTATGTGAAAAACGCGAAGGTATGACCCTGATGAGGGCAAATCCCAGACCTCTCGCGGACCTAACTTGCGTTATCCTATAAAATATTGATCGAGACCGGGATTAATCGACTCTTTCAGTGTGGTACCACTTTACTTCGTGATCCAAACCTGTAATAGCCAGGGTTCTGTTCAACAAGTATGTGAAAAATGCGAAAGTATGACCCTGATGAGGGCAAATCCCAGACCTATCCCAGACCTAACATGCGATATCGTCTAAAATATTGATCGAAACCAGGTTTAATCGACTGTTTCAGAGTGGTACCACATTACTACGTGATCCAAACCAGAAAAAGCCCAGGATCTGGCCAACAAGTATGAGAAATATGCGAAAGTATGAGAATCACGAGGGCAAATCCCAGGCCTAACCTAGACCTAACATGGTGTATCCTCTAAAATATTGGTCGTATCCAGGTTTAATTAACTGTTTCTCTGTGGTACCACATTACAACGTGATCCAATCCAGAAAAATCCAAGGCTCTGCCCAACAAGTATGAGAAATATGTGAAAGTATGACCCTGATGAGGGCAAATCCCAGACCTATCCCAGACCTAACATGCGATATCAACTAAAATATTGATCGAAACCATGTTTAATCGACTGTTTCAGTGTGGTACCAGATTGCTACGTGATCCAGACCAGTGAAAGCCCAGGATCTGGCCAACGAGTATGCGAAAAATGCAAAAGTATGACCCTGATGTTGGCAAATCCCAGAACTATCCCAGACCTAACATGCGATATCGTCTAAAATATTGATCGAAACCTGGTTTAATCGACTGTTTCAGTGTGGTACCACATTACTACGTGATCCAAACCAGAAAAAGCCCAGGATCTGGCCAACGAGTATGCGCAAAATGCGAAAGAATGAGCCAGATGAGGGCAAATCCTAGACCTAACCCAGACCTAACATGCGTTACCCTCATAAATATTGATCGAAACCAGGTTTAATCAACTGTTTCAGTGTGGTACCACATTACTACGTGATCCAGACCAGTGAAAGCCCAGGATCTGGCCAACGAGTATGTGAGAAATGCGAAGGTATGAGCCTGATGAGGGCAGATCCCACACCTATCCCAGACCTAACATGCGATATCGTCTAAAATATTGATCGAAACCTGGTTTAATCGACTGTTTCAGTGTGGTACCACATTACTACGTGATCCAAACCAGAAAAAGCCCAGGATCTGGCCAACGAGTATGCGCAAAATGCGAAAGAATGAGCCAGATGAGGGCAAATCCTAGACCTAACCCAGACCTAACATGCGTTACCCTCATAAATATTGATCGAAACCAGGTTTAATCGACTGTTTCAGTGTGGTACCACATTACTACGTGATCCAGACCAGTGAAAGCCCAGGATCTGGCCAACGAGTATGTGAAAAATGCGAAAGTATGACCCTGATGAGGGCAAATCCCCGACCGATCCCAGACGTAACATGCGATATCGTCTAAAATATTAATCGAAACCAGGTCTAATCGACTGTTTCAGTGTGGTACCACATTACTACGTGATCCAAACCAGAAAAAGCCGAGGATCTTTTCAACAAGTATGTGAAAAACGCGAAGGTATGACCCTGATGAGGGCAAATCCCAGACCTATCCCGGACCTAACTTGCGTTATCCTATAAAATATTGATCGAGACCGGGATTAATCGACTCTTTCAGTGTGGTACCACTTTACTACGTGATCCAAACCTGTAATAGCCAGGGTTCTGTTCAACAAGTATGTGAAAAATGCGAAAGTATGACCCTGATGAGGGCAAATCCCAGACCTATCCCAGACCTAACATGCGATATCGTCTACAATATTGATCGAAACCAGGTTTAATCGACTGTTTCAGTGTGGTACCACATTGCTACGTGATCCAAACCTGAAAAAGGCCAGGAACTGGTCAACAAGTATGTGAGAAATGCGAAGGGATGAGCCTGATGAGGCCAGAACCCACACCTATCCCATACCTAACTTGCGTTATCCTATAAAATACGAACCAAACCAGGTTTAATCGACTGTTTCAGTGTGGTACCACATTACTACGTGATCCAGACCAGAAAAAGCCCAGGATCTTTTCAACAAGTATGTGAAAAACGCGAAGGTATGACCCTGATGAGGGCAAATCCCAGACCTCTCGCGGACCTAACTTGCGTTATCCTATAAAATATTGATCGAGACCGGGATTAATCGACTCTTTCAGTGTGGTACCACTTTACTTCGTGATCCAAACCTGTAATAGCCAGGGTTCTGTTCAACAAGTATGTGAAAAATGCGAAAGTATGACCCTGATGAGGGCAAATCCCAGACCTATCCCAGACCTAACATGCGATATCGTCTAAAATATTGATCGAAACCAGGTTTAATCGACTGTTTCAGAGTGGTACCACATTACTACGTGATCCAAACCAGAAAAAGCCCAGGATCTGGCCAACAAGTATGAGAAATATGCGAAAGTATGAGAATCACGAGGGCAAATCCCAGGCCTAACCTAGACCTAACATGGTGTATCCTCTAAAATATTGGTCGTATCCAGGTTTAATTAACTGTTTCTCTGTGGTACCACATTACAACGTGATCCAATCCAGAAAAATCCAAGGCTCTGCCCAACAAGTATGAGAAATATGTGAAAGTATGACCCTGATGAGGGCAAATCCCAGACCTATCCCAGACCTAACATGCGATATCAACTAAAATATTGATCGAAACCATGTTTAATCGACTGTTTCAGTGTGGTACCAGATTGCTACGTGATCCAGACCAGTGAAAGCCCAGGATCTGGCCAACGAGTATGCGAAAAATGCAAAAGTATGACCCTGATGTTGGCAAATCCCAGAACTATCCCAGACCTAACATGCGATATCGTCTAAAATATTGATCGAAACCTGGTTTAATCGACTGTTTCAGTGTGGTACCACATTACTACGTGATCCAAACCAGAAAAAGCCCAGGATCTGGCCAACGAGTATGCGCAAAATGCGAAAGAATGAGCCAGATGAGGGCAAATCCTAGACCTAACCCAGACCTAACATGCGTTACCCTCATAAATATTGATCGAAACCAGGTTTAATCAACTGTTTCAGTGTGGTACCACATTACTACGTGATCCAGACCAGTGAAAGCCCAGGATCTGGCCAACGAGTATGTGAGAAATGCGAAGGTATGAGCCTGATGAGGGCAGATCCCACACCTATCCCAGACCTAACATGCGATATCGTCTAAAATATTGATCGAAACCTGGTTTAATCGACTGTTTCAGTGTGGTACCACATTACTACGTGATCCAAACCAGAAAAAGCCCAGGATCTGGCCAACGAGTATGCGCAAAATGCGAAAGAATGAGCCAGATGAGGGCAAATCCTAGACCTAACCCAGACCTAACATGCGTTACCCTCATAAATATTGATCGAAACCAGGTTTAATCGACTGTTTCAGTGTGGTACCACATTACTACGTGATCCAGACCAGTGAAAGCCCAGGATCTGGCCAACGAGTATGTGAAAAATGCGAAAGTATGACCCTGATGAGGGCAAATCCCCGACCGATCCCAGACGTAACATGCGATATCGTCTAAAATATTAATCGAAACCAGGTTTAATCGACTGTTTCAGTGTGGTACCACATTACTACGTGATCCAAACCAGTAATAGCCCAGGATCTGGCCAACGAGTATGCGAAAAATGTGAAGGTATGAGCCAGATGAGGGCAAATCCTAGACCTAACCCATACCTAACATGCGTTACCCTCAAAAATATTTAGCAAAACCAGGTTTAATCGACTGATTCAGTGTGGTACCACATTACTACGTGATCCAGACCAGTGAAAGCCCAGGATCTGTTCAACAAGTATGTGAAGTATGCGAAAGTATGAGTCTGATGAGGGCAAATCCCAGGCCTATCCCAGACCTAACATGCGATGTCGTCTAAAATATTGATCGAAACCAGGTTTAATCGACTGTTTCGGTGTGGTACCACATTGCTACGTGATCCAAACCAGAAAAAGGCCAGGATCTGTTCAACAAGTATGTGAAGTATGCGAAAGTATGAGTCTGATGAGGGCAAATCCCAGGCCTATCCCAGACCTAACATGCGATGTCGTCTAAAATATTGATCGAAACCAGGTTTAATCGACTGTTTCAGTGTGGTACCACATTGCTACGTGATCCAAACCTGAAAAAGGCCAGGATCTGGCCCACAAGTATGTGAGAAATGCGAAGGTATGAGCCTGATGAGGGCAGATCCCACACCTATCCCGGACCTAACTTGCGTTACCCTCAAAAATATTGATCGAAACCAGGTTTAATGGACTGTTTCAGTGTGGTACCACATTACTACGTGATCCAGACCAGTGAAATCCCAGGATCTGGCCAACAAGCACGTGAGAAACGCGAAGGTATGAGACTGATGAGGGCAGAACCCACACCTATCCCATTCCTAAATTGCGTTATCCTATAAAATTTGATCGAGACCGGGATTAATCGACTGTTTCAGTGTGGTACCACTTTACTACGTGATCCAAACCAGAAAAAGCCCAGGATCTGCCTATCAAGTATGCGAAAAATGCGAAGGTATGAGCCAGATGAGGGCAAATCCTAGACCTAACCCAGACCTTACATGCGTTATCATCTAAAATGTTGATCGGAACCAGGTTTAATCGACTGTTTCAGTGTGATATCACATTACTACGTGATCCAAACCAGAAAAAACCCAGGATCTGTACAACAAGTATGAGCAATATGCGAAAGTTTGAGTCTGAAGAGGGCAAATCCCAGGCCTAACCTAGACCTAACATGCGTTATCCTCTAATATATTGATCGAAACCAGGTTTCATGGACGGTTTCAGTGTGGTACCACATTACCACGTGATTCAAGCCAGAAAAAACCCAGGATCCGTACAAGTATGTGAAGAATGCCAAAGTATGAGCCAGATGAGTGCAGATCCCAGGCCTAACCTAGACCTAACATGCGTTATCCTCTAAAATATTGATCGAAACCAAGTTTCATGGACTGTATCATAGTGGTACCACATTACCACGTGATTCAAGCCAGAAAAAACCCAGGATCTGTACAACAAGTATGTGAAAAATGCGAAAGTATGAGCCTGATGAGGGCAAATCCCAGGCCTAACCTAGACCTAACATGCGTTATCCTCTAAAATATTGTTCGAGACCAGGATTAATCGGCTGTTTCAGTGTGGTACCACTTTACTACGTGATCCAAACCAGAAAAAGCCCAGGATCTGGCCAACGAGTATGCGAAAAATGCGAATGTATGACCCTGACGAGGGCAAATCCCAGGCCAAACCTAGACCTAACATGCGTTATCCTCTAAAATATTGTTCGAGACCAGGATTTATCGATTGTTTCAGTGTAGTACCACATTACTACGTTATCGAGATCAGTGAAAGCCCAGGATCTGGCCAACGAGTATGTGAGAAATGCGAAGGTGTGAGCCTGATGATGGCAGATCCAACACCTATCCCAGACCTAACTTGCGTTATCCTCTAAAATATTGATCGAGACCAGGTTTAATCGACTGTGTGGTAACACATTACTACGTGATTCAAACCAGAAAAAGCCCAGGATCTGGCCAACAAGTATGAGAAATATGCGAAAGTTTGACTCTGATGAGTGCAAATCCCAGGCCTAACCTAGACCTAACATGCGTTATCCTCTAAAATATTGATCGAAACCAGGTTTCATGGACGGTTTCAGTGTGGTACCACATTACCACGTGATTCAAGCCAGAAAAAACCAGGATCTGTACAAGTATGTGAAGAATGCCAAAGTATGAGCCAGATGAGGGCAAATCCCAGGCCTAACCTAGACCTAACATGCGTTATCCTCTAAAATATTGATCGAAACCAAGTTTCATGGACTGTATCAGTGTGGTACCACATTACCACGTGATTCAAGCCAGAAAAAACCCAGGATCTGTACAACAAGTATGTGAAAAATGCGAAAGTATGAGCCTGATGAGGGCAAATCCCAGGCCTAACCTAGACCTAACATGCGTTATCCTCTAAAATATTGTTCGAGGCCAGGATTAATCGGCTGTTTCAGTGTGGTACCACTTTACTACGTGATCCAAACCAGAAAAAGCCCAGGATCTGCCCAACAAGAATGAGAGATATGCGAAAGTATGAGTCTGATGAGGGCAAATCCCAGGCCTAACCTAGACCTAACATGCGTTATCCTATAAAATATTGATCGAAACCAGGTTTAATCGACTGTTTCAGAGTGGTACCACATTACTACGTGATCCAAACCAGAAAAAGCCCAGGATCTGGCCAACAAGTATGAGCAATATGCGAAAGTATGAGACTCATGAGGGCAAATCCCAGGCCTAACCTAGACCTAACATGGTGTATCCTCTAAAATATTGGTCGTATCCAGGTTTAATTAACTGTTACACTGGGGTACCACATTACTACGTGATCCAATGCAGAAAAATCCAAGGATCTGCACAACAAGTATGAGAAAAATGCGAAAGTTTGAGTCTGATGAAGGCAAATCCCAGGCCTAACCTAGACCTAACATGCGTTATCCTCTAAAATATTGATCGAAACCAGGTTTCATGGACTGTATCAGTGTGGTACCACATTACCACGTGATTCAAGCTAGAAAAAACCCAGGATCTGTACAACAAGTATGTGAAAAATGCGAAAGTATGACCCTGATGTGGGCAAATCCCAGAGCTATCCCAGACCTAACATGCAATATCGTCTAAAATATTGATCGAAACCAGGTTTAATCGACTGTTTCAGTGTGGTACCACATTACTACGTGATCCAAACCAGAAAAAGCCCAGGATCTCGCCTACGAGTATGCGAAAAATGCGAAAGAATGAGCCTGGTGAGGGCAAATCCCAGGCCTAACCTAGACCTAACATGGTGTATCCTCTAAAATATTGGTCGTATCCAGGTTTCATGGACTGTATCAGTGTGGTACCACATTACTACGTGATCCAAACCAGAAAAAGCCCAGGATCTTTTCAACAAGTATGTGAAAAACGCGAAGGTATGACCCTGATGAGGGCAAATCCCAGACCTCTCCCGGACCTAACTTGCGTTATCCTATAAAATATTGATCGAGACCGGGATTTATCGACTCTTTCAGTGTGGTACCACTTTACTTCGTGATCCAAACCTGTAATAGCCAGGGTTCTGTTCAACAAGTATGTGAAAAATGCGAAAGTATGACCCTGATGAGGGCAAATCCCAGACCTATCCCAGACCTAACATGCGATATCGTCTAAAATATTGATCGAAACCAGGTTTAATCGACTGTTTCAGAGTGGTACCACATTACTACGTGATCCAAACCAGAAAAAGCCCAGGATCTGGCCAACAAGTATGAGAAATATGCGAAAGTATGAGAATCACGAGGGCAAATCCCAGGCCTAACCTAGACCTAACATGGTGTATCCTCTAAAATATTGGTCGTATCCAGGTTTAATTAACTGTTTCTCTGTGGTACCACATTACAACGTGATCCAATCCAGAAAAATCCAAGGCTCTGCCCAACAAGTATGAGAAATATGTGAAAGTATGACCCTGATGAGGGCAAATCCCAGACCTATCCCAGACCTAACATGCGATATCATCTAAAATATTGATCGAAACCATGTTTAATCGACTGTTTCAGTGTGGTACCACATTACTACGTGATCCAGACCTGTGAAAGCCCAGGATCTGGCCAACGAGTATGTGAAAAATGCGAAAGTATGACCCTGATGAGGGCAAATCCCAGACCGATCCCAGACGTAACATGCGATATCGTCTAAAATATTAATCGAAACCAGGTTTAATCGACTGTTTCAGTGTGGTACCACATTACTACGTGATCCAAACCAGAAAAAGCCCAGGATCTGGCCAACGAGTATGCGCAAAATGCGAAAGAATGAGCCAGATGAGGGCAAATCCTAGACCTAACCCAGACCTAACATGCGTTACCCTCATAAATATTGATCGAAACCAGGTTTAATCGACTGTTTCAGTGTGGTACCACATTACTACGTGATCCAGACCAGTGAAAGCCCAGGATCTGGCCAACGAGTATGTGAAAAATGCGAAAGTATGACCCTGATGAGTGCAAATCCCAGACCGATCCCAGACGTAACATGCGATATCGTCTAAAATATTAATCGAAACCAGGTTTAATCGACTGTTTCAGTGTGGTACCACATTACTACGTGATCCAAACCAGTAATAGCCCAGGATCTGGCCAACGAGTATGCGAAAAATGTGAAGGTATGAGCCAGATGAGGGCAAATCCTAGACCTAACCCATACCTAACATGCGATACCCTCAAAAATATTTATCAAAACCAGGTTTAATCGACTGATTCAGTGTGGTGCCACATTACTACGTGATCCAGACCAGTGAAAGCCCAGGATCTGTTCAACAAGTATGTGAAGTATGCGAAAGTATGAGTCTGATGAGGGCAAATCCCAGGCCTATCCCAGACCTAACATGCGATGTCGTCTAAAATATTGATCGAAACCAGGTTTAATCGACTGTTTCAGTGTGGTACCACATTGCTACGTGATCCAAACCAGAAAAAGGCCAGGATCTGTTCAACAAGTATGTGAAGTATGCGAAAGTATGAGTCTGATGAGGGCAAATCCCAGGCCTATCCCAGACCTAACATGCGATGTCGTCTAAAATATTGATCGAAACCAGGTTTAATCGACTGTTTCAGTGTGGTACCACATTGCTACGTGATCCAAACCTGAAAAAGGCCAGGATCTGGCCCACAAGTATGTGAGAAATACGAAGGTATGAGCCTGATGAGGGCAGATCCCACACCTATCCCGGACCTAACTTGCGTTACCCTCAAAAATATTGATCGAAACCAGGTTTAATGGACTGTTTCAGTGTGGTACCACATTACTACGTGATCCAGACCAGTGAAATCCCAGGATCTGGCCAACAAGCACGTGAGAAACGCGAAGGTATGAGACTGATGAGGGCAGAACCCACACCTATCCCATTCCTAAATTGCGTTATCCTATAAAATTTGATCGAGACCGGGATTAATCGACTGTTTCAGTGTGGTACCACTTTACTACGTGATCCAAACCAGAAAAAGCCCAGGATCTGCCTATCAAGTATGCGAAAAATGCGAAGGTATGAGCCAGATGAGGGCAAATCCTACACCTAACCCAGACCTAACATGCGTTACCCTCAAAAATATTGATCAAAACCAGGTTTAATCGACTGTTCCAGGTTGGTACCACATTACTACGTGATCCAGACAAGTGAAAGCCCAGGATCTGGCCGACGAGTATGTGAGAAATGCGAAGGTGTGAGCCTGTTGAGGGCAGATGCAACACCTATCCCAGACCTAACTTGCGTTATCCTCTAAAATATTGATCGAGACCAGGTTTAATCGACTGTTTCAGAGTGGTACCACATTACTACGTGATCCAAACCAGAAAGAGCCCAGGATCTGGCCAACAAGTATGAGAAATATGCGAGAGTATGAGTCTGATGAGGGCAAATACTAGACCTAACCCAGACCTTACATGCGTTATCATCTAAAATGTTGATCGAAACCAGGTTTAATCGACTGTTTCAGTGTGATATCACATTACTACGTGATCCAGACCAGAAAAAACCCAGGATCTGTTCAACAAGTATGAGCAATATGCGAAAGTTTGAGTCTGAAGAGGGCAAATCCCAGGCCTAACCTAGACCTAACATGCGTTATCCTCTAAAATATTGATCGAAACCAGGTTTCATGGACGGTTTCAGTGTGGTACCACATTACCACGTGATTCAAGCCAGAAAAAACCCAGGATCTGTACAAGTATGTGAAGAATGCCAAAGTATGAGCCAGATGAGGGCAGATCCCAGGCCTAACCTAGACCTAACATGCGTTATCCTCTAAAATATTGATCGAAACCAAGTTTCATGGACTGTATCAGAGTGGTACCACATTACCACGTGATTCAAGCCAGAAAAAACCCAGGATCTGTACAACAAGTATGTGAAAAATGCGAAAGTATGAGCCTGATGAGGGCAAATCCCAGGCCTAACCTAGACCTAACATGCGTTATCCTCTAAAATATTGTTCGAGACCAGGATTAATCGGCTGTTTCAGTGTGGTACCACTTTACCACGTGATTCAAGAAAGAAAAAACCAGGATCTGTACAAGTATGTGAAGAATGCCAAAGTATGAGCCAGATGAGGGCAAATCCCAGGCCTAACCTAGACCTAACATGCGTTATCCTCTAAAATATTGATCGAAACCAAGTTTCATGGACTGTATCAGTGTGGTACCACATTACCACGTGATTCAAGCCAGAAAAAACCCAGGATCTGTACAACAAGTATGTGAAAAATGCGAAAGTATGAGCCTGATGAGGGCAAATCCCAGGCCTAACCTAGACCTAACATGCGTTATCCTCTAAAATATTGTTCGAGGCCAGGATTAATCGGCTGTTTCAGTGTGGTACCACTTTACTACGTGATCCAAACCAGAAAAAGCCCAGGATCTGGCTATCAAGTATGAGAAAAATGCGAAAGTTTGAGTCTGATGAGGGCAAATCCTAGACCTAACCCAGACCTAACATGCGTTATCATCTAAAATATTGATCGAAACCAGGTTTCATGGACGGTTTCAGTGTGGTACCACATTACCACGTGATTCAAGCCAGAAAAAACCCAGGATCTGTACAACAAGTATGTGAAGAACGCGAAAGTATGAGCCAGATGAGGGCAAATCCCAGTCCTAACCTAGACCTAACATGCGTTATCCTCTAAAATATTGATCGAAACCAAGTTTCGTGGACTGTATCAGTGTGGTACCACATTACCACGTGATTCAAGCCAGAAAAAACTTAGGATCTGTACAACAAGTATGTGAAATATGCGAAAGTATGAGTCTGATGAGGGCAAATACTAGACCTAACCCGGACCTAACATGCGTGATCATCTAAAATATTGATCGAAACCAGGTTTAATCGACTGTTTCAGTGTGGTACCACATTACTACGTGATCCAATCCAGAAAAATCCAAGGATCTGCGCAACAAGTATGAGAAATATGCGAAAGTTTGAGTCTGGTGAGGGCAAATCCCAAGCCTAACCTAGACCTAACATGCGTTATCCTCTAAAATATTGATCGAAACCATGTTTCATGGACTGTATCAGTGTGGTACCACATTACCACGTGACTCAAACCAGAAAAAACCCAGGATCTGTACAACAAGTATGTGAAAAATGCGAAAGTATGAGCCTGATGAGGGCAAATCCCAGGCCTAACCTAGACCTAACATGCGTCATCCTCTAAAATATTGTTCGAGACCAGGATTAATCGGCTGTTTCAGTGTGGTACCACTTTACTACGTGATCCAAAACAGAAAAAGCCCAGGATCTGCCCAACAAGTATGAGAAATATGCGAAAGTTTGAGTCTGATGAGGCAAACCCCAGGCCTAACCTAGACCTAACATGCGTTATCCTCTAAAATATTGATCGAAACCAGGTTTCATGGACGGTTTCGTGTGGTACCACATTATCACGTGATTCAAGCCAGAAAAAACCCAGGATCTGTACAACAAGTATGTGAAAAATGCGAAAGTATGAGCCTGATGAGGGCAAATCCCAGGCCTAACCTAGACCTAACATGCGTTATCCTATAAAATATTGATCGAGACCGGGATTAATCGACTGTTTCAGTGTGGTACCACTTTACTACGTGATCCAAACCTGAAAAAGCCAGGGTTCTGTTTAACAAGTATGTGAAAAATGCGAAAGTATGACCCTGATGAGGGCAAATCCCAGACCTTTCCCAGACCTAACATGCGATATCGTCTAAAATATTGATCGAAACCAGGTTTAATCGACTGTTTCAGAGTGGTACCACATTACTACGTGATCCAAACCAGAAAAAGCCCAGGATCTGGCCAACAAGTATGAGCAATATGCGAAAGTATGAGACTCATGAGGGCAAATCCAAGGCCTAACCTAGACCTAACATGGTGTATCCTCTAAAATATTGGTCGTATCCAGGTTTAATTAACTGTTACACTGGGGTACCACATTACTACGTGATCCAATGCAGAAAAATCCAAGGATCTGTCCAACAAGTATGAGAAAAATGCGAAAGTTTGAGTCTTATGAAGGCAAATCCCAGGCCTAACCTAGACCTAACATGCGTTATCCTCTAAAATATTGATCGAAACCAGGTTTCATGGACTGTATCAGTGTGGTACCACATTACCACGTGATTCAAGCTAGAAAAAACCCAGGATCTGTACAACAAGTATGTGAAAAATGCGAAAGTATGACCCTGATGTGGGCAAATCCCAGAGCTATCCCAGACCTAACATGCGATATCGTCTAAAATATTGATCGAAACCAGGTTTAATCGACTGTTTCAGTGTGGTACCACATTACTACGTGATCCAAACCAGAAAAAGCCCAGGATCTGGCCTACGAGTATGCGAAAAATGCGAAAGAATGAGCCTGGTGAGGGCAAATCCCAGGCCTAACCTAGACCTAACATGGTGTATCCTTTAAAATATTGGTCGTATCCAGGTTTAATTAACTGTTTCACTGTGGTACCACATTACTACGTGATCCAATCCAGAAAAATCCAAGGATCTGCCCAACAAGTATGAGAAATATGCGAAAGTTTGAGTCTGATGAGGGCAAATCCCAGGCTTAACCTAGACCTAACATGCGTTATCCTCTAAAATATTGATCGACACCAGGTTTCATGGACTGTATCAGTGTGGTGCCACATTACTACTTGATTCAAGCCAGAAAAAACCCAGGATCTGTACAACAAGTATGTGACAAATGCGAAAGTATGAGCCTGATGAGGGCAAATCCCAGGCCTAACCTAGACCTAACATGCGTTATCCTCTAAAATATTGTTCGAGACCAGGATTAATCGACTGTTTCAGTGTGGTACCACTTTACTACGTGATTCAAGCCAGAAAAAACTTAGGATCTGTACAACAAGTATGTGAAATATGCGAAAGTATGAGTCTGATGAGGGCAAATACTAGACCTAACCCGGACCTAACATGCGTTATCATCTAAAATATTGATCGAAACCTGATTTAATCGACTGTTTCAGTGTGGTACCACATTACTACGTGATCCAATCCAGAAAAAGCCCAGGATCTGGCCTACGAGTATGCGAAAAATGCGAAAGAATGAGCCTGGTGAGGGCAAATCCCAGGCCTAACCTAGACCTAACATGGTGTATCCTTTAAAATATTGGTCGTATCCAGGTTTAATTAACTGTTTCACTGTGGTACCACATTACTACGTGATCCAATCCAGAAGAATCCAAGGATCTGCCCAACAAGTATGAGAAATATGCGAAAGTTTGAGTCTGATGAGGGCAAATCCCAGGCCTAACCTAGACCTAACATGCGTTATCCTCTAAAATATTGATCGAAACCAGGTTTCATGGACGGTTTCGTGTGGTACCACATTATCACGTGATTCAAGCCAGAAAAAACCCAGGATCTGTACAACAAGTATGTGAAAAATGCGAAAGTATGAGCCGGATGAGGGCAAATCCCAGGCCTAACCTAGACCTAACATGCGTTATCCTATAAAATATTGATCGAGACCGGGATTAATCGACTGTTTCAGTGTGGTACCACTTTACTACGTGATCCAAACCTGAAAAAGCCAGGGTTCTGTTTAACAAGTATGTGAAAAATGCGAAAGTATGACCCTGATGAGGGCAAATCCCAGACCTTTCCCAGACCTAACATGCGATATCGTCTAAAATATTGATCGAAACCAGGTTTAATCGACTGTTTCAGAGTGGTACCACATTACTACGTGATCCAAACCAGAAAAAGCCCAGGATCTGGCCAACAAGTATGAGCAATATGCGAAAGTATGAGACTCATGAGGGCAAATCCCAGGCCTAACCTAGACCTAACATGGTGTATCCTCTAAAATATTGGTCGTATCCAGGTTTAATTAACTGTTACACTGGGGTACCACATTACTACGCGATCCAATGCAGATAAATCCAAGGATCTGCACAACAAGTATGAGAAAAATGCGAAAGTTTGAGTCTGATGAAGGCAAATCCCAGGCCTAACCTAGACCTAACATGCGTTATCCTCTAAAATATTGATCGAAACCAGGTTTCATGGACTGTATCAGTGTGGTACCACATTACCACGTGATTCAAGCTAGAAAAAACCCAGGATCTGCACAACAAGTATGTGAAAAATGCGAAAGTATGACCCTGATGTGGGCAAATCCCAGAGCTATCCCAGACCTAACATGCGATATCGTCTAAAATATTGATCGAAACCAGGTTTAATCGACTGTTTCAGTGTGGTACCACATTACTACGTGATCCAAACCAGAAAAAGCCCAGGATCTGGCCTACGAGTATGCGAAAAATGCGAAAGAATGAGCCTGGTGAGGGCAAATCCCAGGCCTAACCTAGACCTAACATGGTGTATCCTCTAAAATATTGGTCGTATCCAGGTTTAATTAACTGTTTCACTGTGGTACCACATTACTACGTGATCCAATCCAGAAAAATCCAAGGATCTGCCCAACAAGTATGAGAAATATCCGAAAATTTGAGTCTGATGAGGGCAAATCCCAGGCCTAACCTAGACCTAACATGCGTTATCCTCTAAAATATTGATCGAAACCAGGTTTCGTGGACTGTATCAGTGTGGTACCACATTACCACGTGATTCAAGCCAGAAAAAACCCAGGATCTGTACAACAAGTATGTGAAAAATGCGAAAGTATGACCCTGATGTGGGCAAATCCCAGACCCATCCCAGACCTAACATGCGATATCGTCTAAAATATTGATCGAAACCAGGTTTAGTCGACTGTTTCAGTGTGGTACCACATTACTACGTGATCCAAACCAGGAAAAGCCCAGGATCTGGCCAACGAGTATGCGAAAAATGCGAAAGTATGACCCTGATGTAGGCAAATCCCAGACCTATCCCAGACCTAACATGCGATATCGTCTAAAATATTGATCGAAACCAGGTTTAATCGACTGTTTCAGTGTGGTACCAGATTACTACGTGATCCAAACCAGAAGAAGCCCAGGATCTGGCCAACGAGTATGCGAAAAATGCGAAAGAATGAGCCAGATGAGGGCAAATCCTAGACCTAACTCAGACCTAACATGCGTTACCCTCAAAAATATTGACCGAGACTAGGTTTCATGGACTGTATCAGTGTGGTACCAAATTACTACGTAATCCAATCCAGAAAAATCCAGGGATCTGGTCAACAAGTGTGAGAAATATGCGAAAGTATGAGTCTGATGAGGGCAAATCCCAGGCCAAACCTAGACCTAACATGCGTTATCCTCTAAAATATTGTTCGAGACCAGGATTTATCGACTGTCTCAGTGTGGTACCACTTTACTACGTGATCCCAACCAGAAATAACCCAGGACCTGTTCAACAAGTATGTGAAGAATGCGAAAGTATAGGTCTGATGAGGGCAAATCCAAGACCTAACCCAGACCTAACATGCGTTATCATCTAAAATATTGATCGAAACCAGGTTTAATCGACTGTTTCAGAGTGGTACCACATTACTACCTGAACCAAACCAGAAATAACCCTGGAACTGTTCAACTAGTATGTGAGGAATGCGAAAGTACGGGTCTGATGAGGGCAAATCCCAGGCCTAACCTGGACCTAGCATGAGTTATCCTCTAAAATATTGATCGAAACCAGATTTAATGGACTGTTTCAGTGTGGTACCACATTACTACGTGATGCAGACCAGTGAAAGCCCAGGATCTGGCCAACAGGTATGTGAGAAATGCGAAAGTATGAGTCTGATGAGGGCAAATACTAGACCTAACCCAGAACTAACATGCGTTATCATCTAAAATATTGATCGAAACGAGGCTTAATCGACTGTTTCAGAGTGGTACCATATTACTACGTGATCCAAACCAGAAAAAACCCAGGATCTGTTCATCAAGTATGAGAAATATGCGAAAGTTTGAGTCTGATGAGGGCAAATCCCAGGCCTAACCTAGACCTAACATGCGTTATCCTCTAAAATATTGATCGAAACCAGGTTTCATGGACGGTTTCAGTGTGGTACCACATTACCACGTGATTCACGCCAGAAAAAACCCAGGATCTGTACAACAAGTATGTGAAGAATGCGAAAGTTTGAGTCTGATGAGGGCAAATCCCAGGCCTAACCTAGACCTAACATGCGTTATCCTCTAAAATATTGATCGAAACCAGGTTTCATGGACTGTATCAGTGTGGTACCACATTACTACGTGATCCAATCCAGAAAAATCCAAGGATCTGCCCATCAAGAATGAGAAATATGCGAAAGTTTGAGTCTGATGAGGGCAAATCCCAGGCCTAACCTAGACCTAACATGCGTTATCCTATAAAATATTGATCGAGACCGGGATTAATCGACTCTTTCAGTGTGGTACCACTTTACTTCGTGATCCAAACCTGTAATAGCTAGGGTTCTGTTCAACAAGTATCTGAAGAATGCGAAAGTATGGGTCTGATGAAGGCAAATCCTAGACCTAACCCAGACCTAACATGCGTTATCATCAAAAATAGTGATCGAAACCAGTTTTAATCGGCTGTTTCAGAGTGGTACTACATTACTACGTGATCCAATCCAGTAAAATCCAAGGATCTGCCCAACAAGTATGAGAAATATGCGAAAGCATGAGCCTGATGCGGGCAAATCCTGGACCTATCCCAGACGTAACATGCGTCATCCTCTAAAATATTGTTCGAGACCAGGATTAATCGTCTGTTTCAGTGTGGTACCACTTTACTACGTGATCCAAACCAGAAATAACCCAGGATCTGTTGAGCAAGTATGTGAAGAATGCGAAAGTATGAGTCTGACGAGGGCAGATCCCAGACCTACCCCAGACCTAACATGCGTTATCCTCTAAGATATTGATCGAGACTAGGAGTAATCGACTGTTTCAGTGTGGTACCACTTTACTACGTGATCCAAACCAGAAATAACCCAGGATCTGTTGAACATGTATGTGAAGAATGCGAAAACATGGGTCTGATGAGGGCAAATCCTAGACCTAACCCAGAGCTAACATGCGTTATCATCAAAAATATTGATCGAAACCAGGTTTAATCGACTGTCTCAGACTGGTACCACAATACTACGTTATCCAATCCAGCAAAATCCAAGGATCTGCCCAACAAGAATGGGAGATATGCGAAAGTATGAGTCTGATGAGGGCAAATCCCAGGCCTAACCTAGACCTAACATGCGTTATCCTCTAAAATATTGATCGAAACCAGGTTTAATTGACTGTTTCAGTGTGGTACCACATTACTTCGTGATCCAAACCAGAAAAAACCCAGGATCTGTTCAACAACTATGTGAAGAATGCGAAAGTATGAGACAGATGAGGGCAAATCCCAGGGCTAACCTAGACCTAACCTGCGTTATCATCCAAAATATTGATCGGAACCAGGTTTAATTGTCTGTTTCAGTGTGGTACCACATTACTACGTGATCCAAACCAGAAAAAACCCAGGATCTGTTCAACAAGCATGAGAAATATGCGAAAGTTTGAGTCTGATGAGGGCAAGTCCCAGGCCTAACCTAGACCTAACATGCGTTATCCTCTAAAATATTGATCGAAACCAGGTTTCATGGACTGTATCAGTGTGGTACCACATTAATACGTGATCCAATCCAGAAAAATCCAAGGATCTGTTCAACAAGTATCTGAAGAATGCGAAAGTATGGGTCTGATGAAGGCAAATCCTAGACCTAACCCAGACCTAGCATGCGTTATCATCTAAAATATTGATCGAAACCAGGTTTAATCGACAGGTTCAGTGTGGTACCACACTACTACGTGATCCGGACCACTGAATGCCCAGGATCTGGCCAGCGAGTATGTGAGAAATGCGAAGGTGTGAGCCTGGTGAGGGCAGATCCAACACCTATCCCAGACGTAACTTGCGTTATCCTCTAAAATACTGATCGAGGGCAGGATTAAGCGACTGTTTCAATGTGGTACCACCTTACTGCGTGCTCCAAACCAGAAAAAGCCCAGGATCTGGCCAACAAGTATGAGAAATATGCGAAAGTATGAGCCTGATGCGGGCAAATCCTGGACCAATCCCAGACGTAACATGCGTTATCCTCTAAAATATTGATCGAAACCAGGTTTAATCGACTGTTTCAGAGTGGTACCACATTACTACGTGATCCAAACAAGAAAAAGCCCAGGATCTGGCCAACAAGTATGAATAATGTGCGAAAGTATGAGCCTCATGAGGGCAAATCCCACACCTAACCGAGTCCTAGCCGGTGTTATCCTCTAAAATATTGATCGAGACCAGGATTAATCGACTGTTTCATTATGGTACCACTTTACTACGTGATCCAAACCAGAAAAAGCCCAGGATCTGGCCAACAAGTATGTGAAATATGCGAAGGTATGAGTCTGACGAGTGCAGATCCCAGACCTATCCCAGACCCAACTTGCGTTATCCTCTAAAATATTGGTCAAGACCAGGTTTAGTCGACTGTTTCAGTGTGGTACCACATTACTATGTGATCCGAACCAGAAAAAGCTCAGGATCACGCCAACAAGTGTGAGAAATATGCGAAAGTATGAGCCTGATGAGAGCAAATCCCCAGACCGAACCTAGACCTAACATGGTGTATCCTCTAAAATGTTGATCGTGACCAGGTTTAATCTACTGTTTCAGTGTGGTACCACATTACCACCTGATCCAAACCAGAAATAACCCAGGAGCTGTTCAACAAGTATGTGATGAATGCGAAAGTATGGGTCTGATGAGGGCAAATCCCAGGCCTAACCTAGACCTAGCATGAGTTATCCTCTAAAATATTGTTCGAGACCAGGATTACTCGACTGTTTCAGTGTGGTACCACTGTACTACGTGATCCAAACCAGAAATAACCCAGGATCTGTTCAACAAGTATGCGAAGGATGCGAAAGTATGGGTCTGATGAGAGTAAATCCCCAGACCTAACCTAGACCTAACATGGTGTATCCTCTAAAATATTGGTCGTATCTAGCTTTAATTAAGTGTTTCAGTGTGGTACCACATTACTACGTGATCCAAACCAGAAAAAACCCAGGATCTGTTCAACAAGTATGTGAAGAATGCGATAGTATGAGCCAGATAAGGGCAAATCTCAGACCTATCCCATACCCAACTTGCGTTATCCTCTAAAATATTGGTCGAGACCAGGTTTAGTCGACTGCTTCAGTGTGGTACCACATTACTACATGATCCGAACCAGAAAAAGCCCAGGATCACGCCAACAAGTATGAGAAATATGCGAAAGTATGAGCCTGATGAGAGCAAATCCCCAGACCTAACCTAGACCTAACATGGTGTATCCTCTAAAATATTGGTCGTATCTAGCTTTAATTACGTGTTTCAGTGTGGTACCACTATACTACGTGATCCAAACCAGAAAAAACCCAGAATCTGGCCATCAAGTATGAGAAAAATGCGAAGGTATGAGCCAGATGAGGGCAAATCCTAGACCTAACCCAGACCGAACATGCGTTACCCTCAAAAATATTGATCAAAACCAGGTTTAATCGACAGGTTCAGTGTGGTACCACACTACTACGTGATCCAGACCACTGAATGCCCAGGATCTGGCCAGCGAGTATGTGAGAAATGCGAAGGTGTGAGCCTGGTGAGGGCAGATCCAACACCTATCCCAGACGTAACTTGCGTTATCCTCTAAAATACTGATCGAGGGCAGGATTAAGCGACTGTTTCAATGTGGTACCACCTTACTTCGTGCTCCAAACCAGAAAAAGCCCAGGATCTGGCCAACAAGTATGAGAAATATGCGAAAGTATGAGCCTGATGCGGGCAAATCCTGGACCAATCCCAGACGTAACATGCGTTATCCTCTAAAATATTGATCGAGACCAGGTATAATTGACTGTTTCAGTGTGGCACCACATTACTACATGATCCAAACCAGAAATAACCCAGGATCTGTTCAACAAGTATCTGGAGAATGCGAAAGTATGTGCCTGATGAGAGCAAATCCCAGACCTAACCAAGACCTAACATGCGTTATTCTCTAAAATATTCATCGAAACCAGGTTTAATGGACTGTTTCAGTGTGGTACCACGTTACTACGTGATCCAATCCAGAAAAAGGCCAGGATCTGGCCATCAAGTATAAGAAATATGCGAAAGTATGAGCCTGCTGAGGGCAAATCCAAGACCTAACCCAGACCTAACATGCGTTATCCTCTAAAATATTTATCAAGACCAGATTTAATTGAATGTTTCAGTGTGGTACCACATTGCTACGTGATCCAGACCAGAAAAAAACCCAGGATCTGGCCATCAAATACGAGAAATATGCGAAAGTACGTGCCTGATGAGAGCAAATCCCAGACCTAACCAAGACCTAACATGCGTTATTCTCTAGAATATTGATCGAAACCAGGTTTAATGGACTGTTTCAGTGTGGTACCACATTACTGCGTGATCCAAACCAGAAATAGCCCAGGATCTGGCCAACGATTATGCGAAAAATGCGAAGGTATGAGCCAGATGAGGGCAAATCCTAGACCTAACCCAGACCTAACTTGCGTTATCCACTAAAATACTGATCGAGGGCAGGATTAAGCGACTGTTTCAATGTGGTACCACTTTACTTCCTGTTCCAAACCAGAAAAAGCCCCGGATCTGGCCAACATGTATGAGAAATATGCGAAAGTATGAGCCTGATGCGGGCAAATCCTGGACCTATCCCAGACCTAACATGCGTTATCCTCTAAAATATTTATTAAGACCAGGTTTAATTGAATGTTTCAGTGTGGCACCACATTACTACGTGATCCAAACCAGAAAAATCCAAGGATCTGGCCAACAAGTATGAGAAATATGCGAAAGTTTGAGTCTGATGAGGGCAAATCCCAGGCCTAACCTAGACCTATCATGCGTTATCCTATAAAATATTGATCGAGACCGGGATTAATCGACTCTTTCAGTGTGGTACCACTTTACTTCGTGATCCAAACCTGTAATAGCCAGGGTTCTGTTCAACAAGTATCTGAAGAATGCGAAAGTATGGGTCTGATGAAGGCAAATCCTAGACCTAACCCAGACCTAACATGCGTTATCATCAAAAATAGTGATCGAAACCAGTTTTAATCGGCTGTTTCAGAGTGGTACTACATTACTACGTGATCCAATCCAGTAAAATCCAAGGATCTGCCCAACAAGTATGAGAAATATGCGAAAGCATGAGCCTGATGCGGGCAAATCCTGGACCTATCCCAGACGTAACATGCGTCATCCTCTAAAATATTGTTCGAGACCAGGATTAATCGCCTGTTTCAGTGTGGTACCACTTTACTACGTGATCCAAACCAGAAATAACCCAGGATCTGTTGAGCAAGTATGTGAAGAATGCGAAAGTATGAGTCTGACGAGGGCAGATCCCAGACCTACCCCAGACCTAACATGCGTTATCCTCTAAGATATTGATCGAGACTAGGAGTAATCGACTGTTTCAGTGTGGTACCACTTTACTACGTGATCCAAACCAGAAATAACCCAGGATCTGTTGAACATGTATGTGAAGAAGGCGAAAACATGGGTCTGATGAGGGCAAATCCTAGACCTAACCCAGAGCTAACATGCGTTATCATCAAAAATATTGATCGAAACCAGGTTTAATCGACTGTCTCAGACTGGTACCACAATACTACGTTATCCAATCCAGCAAAATCCAAGGATCTGCCCAACAAGAATGGGAGATATGCGAAAGTATGAGTCTGATGAGGGCAAATCCCAGGCCTAACCTAGACCTAACATGCGTTATCCTCTAAAATATTGATCGAAACCAGGTTTAATTGACTGTTTCAGTGTGGTACCACATTACTTCGTGATCCAAACCAGAAAAAACCCAGGATCTGTTCAACAACTATGTGAAGAATGCGAAAGTATGAGACAGATGAGGGCAAATCCCAGGGCTAACCTAGACCTAACCTGCGTTATCATCCAAAATATTGATCGAAACCAGGTTTAATTGTCTGTTTCAGTGTGGTACCACATTACTACGTGATCCAAACCAGCAAAACCCAGGATCTGTTCAACAAGCATGAGAAATATGCGAAAGTTTGAGTCTGATGAGGGCAAGTCCCAGGCCTAACCTAGACCTAACATGCGTTATCCTCTAAAATATTGATCGAAACCAGGTTTCATGGACTGTATCAGTGTGGTACCACATTAATACGTGATCCAATCCAGAAAAATCCAAGGATATTTTCAACAAGTATCTGAAGAATGCGAAAGTATGGGTCTGATGAAGGCAAATCCTAGACCTAACCCAGACCTAGCATGCGTTATCATCTAAAATATTGATCGAAACCAGGTTTAATCGACAGGTTCAGTGTGGTACCACACTACTACGTGATCCGGACCACTGAATGCCCAGGATCTGGCCAGCGAGTATGTGAGAAATGCGAAGGTGTGAGCCTGGTGAGGGCAGATCCAACACCTATCCCAGACGTAACTTGCGTTATCCTCTAAAATACTGATCGAGGGCAGGATTAAGCGACTGTTTCAATGTGGTACCACCTTACTGCGTGCTCCAAACCAGAAAAAGCCCAGGATCTGGCCAACAAGTATGAGAAATATGCGAAAGTATGAGCCTGATGCGGGCAAATCCTGGACCAATCCCAGACGTAACATGCGTTATCCTCTAAAATATTGATCGAAACCAGGTTTAATCGACTGTTTCAGAGTGGTACCACATTACTACGTGATCCAAACCAGAAAGAGCCCAGGATCTGTTCAACAAGTATCTGGAGAATGCGAAAGTATGTGCCTGATGAGAGCAAATCCCAGACCTAACCAAGACCTAACATGCGTTATTCTCTAAAATATTCATCGAAACCAGGTTTAATGGACTGTTTCAGTGTGGTACCACGTTACTACGTGATCCAATCCAGAAAAAGGCCAGGATCTGGCCATCAAGTATAAGAAATATGCGAAAGTATGAGCCTGCTGAGGGCAAATCCTAGACCTAACCCAGACCTAACATGCGTTATCCTCTAAAATATTTATCAAGACCAGATTTAATTGAATGTTTCAGTGTGGTACCACATTGCTACGTGATCCAGACCAGAAAAAAACCCAGGATCTTGCCATCAAGTATGAGAAATATGCGAAAGTATGTGCATGCTGGGGGCAAATCCTGGACCTAACCCAGACCTAACATGAGTTATTCTCTAAAATAATGATCCAAACCAAGTTTAATGGACTGTTTCAGTGTGGTACCACATTAGTACATGATCCAAACCAGAAAAAGCCCAGGATCTGGCCATCAAGTATAAGAGATATGCGAAAGTATGACCCTGATGAGGGCAAATCCCAGGCCTGATCTAGACCTAACATGCGTTATCCTCTAAAATATTGATCGAAACTAGGTTTAATGGACTGTTTCAGTGTGGTACCACATTACTACGTGATCCAATCCAGAAAAAGACCAGGATCTAGCCATCAAGTATGAGAAATGTGCGAAAGTATGAGCCTGATGAGGGCTAATCCCAGACCTAACCAAGACCTAAAATGCGTTATCCTCCAAAAAAAATATATCAAGACCAGGTTTAATTGAATGTTTCAGTGCGGTACCACATTACTACGTGATCCAATCCAGAAAAAGCCCAGGATCTGGCCATCAAGTATAGGAGATATGCGAAAGTATGACCCTGATGAGTGTAAATCCCAAGCCTAATCTAGACCTAACATGCGTCATCCTCTAAAATATTGATCGAAACTAGTTTTAATGGACTGTTTCAGCGTGGTACCACATTACTACGTGATCCAATCCAGAAAAAGACCAGGATCTAGCCATCAAGTATGAGAAATGTGCGAAAGTATGAGCCTGATGAGGGCTAATCCCAGACCTAACCAAGACCTAACATGCGTTATCCTCTAAAATATTCATCGAAAATAGGTTTAATGGACTGTTTCAGTGTGGTACCACATTACTACGTGATCCAATCCAGAAAAAGCCCAGGATCTAGCCATCAAGTATGAGAAATGTGCGAAAGTATGAGCTTTGATGAGGGCAAATCCTAGACCTAACCCAGACCTAACATGCGTTATCCTCCACAATATTTATCAAGACCAGGTCAAATTGAATGTTTCAGTGTGGTACCACATTACTACGTGATGCAAACCAGAAAAAACCCAGAATCTGTTCAACAAGTATGTGAAAAACGCGAAACTATGAGCCTGATGAGGGCAAATCCCAGACCTATCCCAGACATAACATGCGTTATCCTCTAAAATATTGATCGAAACCAGGATTAATGGACTTTTTCAGTGTGGTACCACATTACTACGTGGCCCAAACCAGAAAAAACCCAGGATCCGTTCTACATGTATATGAAGAATGCGAAAGTATGTGTCTGATGAGGGCAAATCCCAGGCCTAACCTAGACCTAACATGGGTTATCCTCTAAAATATTTATCAAGACCAGATTTAGTTGAATGTTTCAGTGTGGTACCACATTGCTACGTGATCCAAACCAGAAAATGGCCAGAATCTGGCCATCAGGTATGAGAAATATGCGAAAGTACGAGCCTGATGAGAGCAAATCCCAGACCTAACCTAGACCTAACATGAGTTATTCTCTAAAATATTCATCGAAACCAGGTTTAATGGACTTTTTCAGTGTGGTACCACATTACTACGTGATCCAAACCAGAAAAAACCCTGGATCTGTTCTACAAGTATGTGAAAAACCCGAAACTATGAGCCTGATGAGGGAAAATGCCAGACCTATCTCAGACTTCACATGCGTTATCCTCTAAGATATTGATCGAAACCAGGTTTAATTGAATGTTTCAGTGTGGTACCACATTACTACGTGATTCAAACCAGAAAAAGCCAGGGATCTGTTCATCAAGTATGAGGAGAATGCGAAAGTATGTGTCTGATCAGGGTAAATCCCAGGCCTAACCTAGACATAACATGCGTTATCCTGTAAAATATTCATCGAAACCAGGTTTAATGGACTTTTTCAGTGTGGTGCCACATTACTACGTGATCCAATCCATAAAAAGCCCAGAATCTGTTCAACAAGTATGAGGAGAATGCGAAAGTATGTGTCTGATCAGGGTAAATCCCAGGCCTAACCTAGACATAACATGCGTTATCCTGTAAAATATTCATCGAAACCAGGTTTAATGGACTTTTTCAGTGTGGTGCCACATTACTACGTGATCCAATCCATAAAAAGCCCAGAATCTGGCCATCAACTATGAGAAATATGCGAAAGTACGAGCCTGATGAGGGCAAATCCCAGACCTATCCGAGACATAACATGCGTTATCCTCTAAAATATTGATCGAAACCAGGTTTAATGGACTGTTTCCGTGTGGTACCACATTACTACGTGATCCAAGCCAGAAAAAACCCAGGATATGTTCAACAAGTATGTGCAGAATGCGAAAGTATGTGCCTGATGAGAGCAAATCCCAGACCTAACCAAGACCTAACATGCGTTATTCTCTAATATATTCATCGAAACCAGGTTTAATGGACTGTTTCAGTGTGGTACCACATTACTACGTGATCCAAACCAGAAAAAACCCTGGATCTGTTCAACAGGTATGTGAAAACCGCGAAACTATGAGCCTGATGAGGGCAAATCCCAGGCCTAACCTAGACATAACATGCGTTATTCTCTAAAATATTGGCCGAAACCGGGTCTAGTGGACTGTTTCAGTGTGGTACCACATTACTACGTGATCCAAACCAGAAAAAGCCCAGAATCTGGCCATCAACTATGAGAAATATGCGGAACTACGAGCCTGATGAGAGGAAATCCCAGACCTAACCAAGACCTAACATGCGTTATTCTCTAAAATATTGATCGAAACCAGGTTTAATGGACTGTTTCAGTGTGGTACCACATTACTACGTGATGCAATCCAGAGAAAGCCCTGGATCTGTTCAACAAGTATGTGAAAAACGCGAAGCTATGAGCCTGCTGAGGGCAAATCCTAGACCTAACCAAGACCTAACATGCGTTATTCTCTAAAATATTTATCAAGACCAGATTTAATTGAATGTTTCAGTGTGGTACCACATTGCTACGTGATCCAGACCAGAAAAAAACCCAGGATCTGGCCATCAAATACGAGAAATATGCGAAAGTACGTGCCTGATGAGAGCAAATCCCAGACCTAACCAAGACCTAACATGCGTTATTCTCTAGAATATTGATCGAAACCAGGTTTAATGGACTGTTTAAGTGTGGTACCACATTGCTGCGTGATCCAATCCAGAAAAAGCCCAGGATCTAGCCATCAAGTATGAGAAATATGCGAAAGTATGTGCCTGCTGAGGGCAAATCCTGGACCTAACCCAGACCTAACATGAGTTATTCTCTAAAATAATGATCCAAACCAAGTTTAATGGACTGTTTCAGTGTGGTACCACATTAGTACATGATCCAAACCAGAATAAGCCTGGGATTTGTTCAACAAGTATGTGAAAAACGCTAAAGTATGACCCTGATGAGGGCAAATCCCAGGCCTAATCTAGACCTAACATGCGTTATCCTCTAAAATATTGATCGAAACTAGGTTTAATGGACTGTTTCAGTGTCGTACCACATTACTACGTGATCCAAACCAGAATAACCCAGGATCTGTTCAACAAATATGTTAAAAGTGCGAAAGCATGTCCCTGATGAGGGCAAATCCCAGACCTATCCCAGACCTAACTTGCGTTGTCCTCTAAAATATTGATGGAAACCAGGTTTAATGGACTGTTTCAGTGTGGTACCACATTACTACGTGATCCAAACCAGAAAAAACCCTGGATCTGTTCAACAAGTATGTGGAAAACGCGAAACTATGAGCCTGATGAGGGCAAATCCCAGACCTATCCCAGACCTAAAATGCGTTATCCTCTAAAATATTTATCAAGACCAGGTTTAATTGAATGTTTCAGTGTGGTACCACATTACTACGTGATCCAATCCAGAAAAAGCCCAGGATCTGGCCATCAAGTATAAGAGATATGCGAAAGCATGACCCTGATGAGGGCAAATCCCAGACCTATCCCAGACCTAACTTGCGTAGTCCTCTAAAATATTGATGGAAACCAGGTTTAATGGACTGTTTCAGTGTGGTACCACATTACTACGTGATCCAAACCAGAAAAAACCCTGGATCTGTTCATCAAGTATGTGAAAAACGCGAAACTATGAGCCTGATGAGGGCAAATCCCAGACCTAATCTAGACCTAACATGCGTCATCCTCTTCAATATTGATCGAAACTTGGTTTAATGGACTGTTTCAGCGTGGTACTACATTACTACGTGATCCAATCCAGAAAAAGACCAGGATCTAGCCATCAAGTATGAGAAATGTGCGAAAGTATGAGTCTGATGAGGGCAAATCCCAGACCTAACCAAGACCTATCATGAGCTAATCTCTAAAATATTGATCCAAACCAGGTTTAATGGACTGTTTCAGTGTGGTACCACATTAGTACATGATCCAAACCAGAATAAGCCAGGGATCTGTTCAACAAGTATGTGAAAATCGCGAAGTTATGACCCTGTTGGGGGCAAATCCCAGGCCTAACCTAGACCTAGCATGCGTTATCCTCTAAAATATTCATCGAAACTAGGTTTAATGGACTGTTTCAGTGTGGTACCACATTACTACGTGATCCAATCCAGAAAAAGCCCAGGATCTAGCCATCAAGTATGAGAAATGTGCGAAAGTGTGAGCCTGATGAGGGCAAATCCTAGACCTAACCCAGACCTACCATGCGTTATCCTCCGCAATATTTATCAAGACCAGGTCTAATTGAATGTTTCAGACTGGTACCACATTACTACGTGATGCAAACCATAAAAAAACCCAGGATATGTTCAACAAGTATGTGGAGAATGCGAAAGTATGTGTCTGATGAGGGCAAATCCCAGGCCTAACCTAGACATAACATACGTTATCCTCTAAAATATTCATCGAAACCAGGTTTAATGGACTGTTTCAGTGTGGTACCACATTACTACGGGATCCAAACCAGAAAAAGGCCAGAATCTGGCCGTCAGGTATGAGAAATATGCGAAAGTACGAGCCTGATGAGGGCAAATCCCAGGCCTCACCTAGACCTAACATGCGTTATCCTCTAAAATATTCATCGAAACCAGGTTTAATGGACCGTTTCTATGTGGTACCACATTACTACGTGATCCAAACCAGAATAACCGAGGATCTGTTCAACAAGTATGTTAAAAATGCGAAAGCATGACCCTGATGGGGGCAAATCCCAGACCTATCCCAGACCTAACTTGCGATGTCCTCTAAAATATTGGCGGAAACCAGGTTTAATGGACTGTTTCAGTGTGGTACCACATTACTACGTGATCCAAACCAGAAAAAACCCAGGATCTGTTCTACAAGTATCTGAAAAACGCGAAACTATGAGCCTGATGAGGGCAAATCCCAGAGCTATCCCAGACCTACCAGGCGTTATCCTCTAAAATATTTATCAAGACCAGGTCTAAGTGAATGTTTCAGTGTGGTACCACATTACTACGTGATCCAAACCAGAAAAAACCCAGGATATGTTCAACAAGTATGTGGAGAATGCGAAAGTGTGAGCCTGATGAGGGCAAATCCTAGACCTAACCCAGACCTAACATGCGTTATCCTCCGCAATATTTATCAAGACCAGGTCTAATTGAATGTTTCAGTGTGGTACCACATTACTACGTGATGCAAACCATAAAAAACCCAGGATATGTTCAACAAGTATGTGGAGAATGCGAAAGTATGTGTCTGATGAGGGCAAATCCCAGGACTAACCTAGACATAACATACGTTATCCTCTAAAATATTCATCGAAACCAGGTTTAATGGACTGTTTCAGTGTAGTACCACATTACTACGGGATCCAAACCAGAAAAGGCCAGAATCTGGCCATCAACTATGAGAAATATGCGAAAGTACGAGCCTGATGAGGGCAAATCCCAGACCTATCCGAGACATAACATGCGTTATCCTCTAAAATATTGATCGAAACCAGGTTTAATGGACTGTTTCCGTGTGGTACCGCATTACTACGTGATCCAAGCCAGAAAAAAACCCAGGATCTGTACAACTAGTATGTGAGGAATGCGAAAGTATGACCCTGATGAGAGCAAATCCCATACCTAACCATGTCCTAACATGCGTTGTTCTCTAAAATATTGATCGAAACCAGGTTTAATGGACTGTTTCAGTGTGGTACCACATTACTACGTGATCCAAACCAGAAAAACCCAGGATCTGTTCTACAAGTATGTGAAAAACCCGAAACTATGAGCCTGATGAGGGCAAATCCCAGACCTATCCCAGACTTCACATGCGTTATCCTCTAAAATATTGATCGAAACCAGGATTAATGGACTGTTTCAGTGTGGTACCACATTACTACGTGATCCAAACCAGAAAAAACCCAGGATATGTTCAACAAGTATCTGGAGAATGCGAAAGTATGTGCCTGATGAGAGCAAATCCCAGACCTAACCAAGACCTAACATGCGTTATTCTCTAAAATATTCATCGAAACCAGGTTTAATGGACTGTTTCAGTGTGGTACCACGTTACTACGTGATCCAATCCAGAAAAAGCCCAGGATCTGTCCATCAAGTATAAGAAATATGCGAGAGTATGAGCCTGCTGAGAGCAAATCCTAGACCTAACCCAGACCTAACATGCGTTATCCTCTAAAATATTTATCAAGACCAGATTTAATTGAATGTTTCAGTGTGGTACCACATTGCTACGTGATCCAGACCAGAAAAAAACCCAGGATCTGGCCATCAAATACGAGAAATATGCGAAAGTACGTGCCTGCTGGGGGCACATCCTGGACCTAACCCAGACCTAACATGAGTTATTCTCTAAAATAATGATCCAAACCAAGTTTAATGGACTGTTTCAGTGTGTTACCACATTAGTACATGATCCAAACCAGAAAAAGCCCAGGATCTGGCCATCAAGTATAAGAGATATGCGAAAGTATGACCCTGTTGAGGGCAAATCCCAGGCCTGATTTAGACCTAACATGCGTTATCCTCTAAAATATTGATCGAAGCTAGGTTTAATGGACTGTTTCAGTGTGGTACCACATTACTACGTGATCCAAACCAGAAAAAGACCAGGATCTGTTCAACAAGTATGTTAAAAGTGCGAAAGCATGACCCAGATGAGGGCAAATCCCACACCAATCCCAGACCTAACTTGCGTTGTCCTCTAAAATATTGATGGAAACCAGGTTTAATGGACTGATTCAGTGTGGTACCACATTACTACGTGATCCAAACCAGAAAAAACCCTGGATCTATTCAACAAGTATGTGAAAAACGCGAAGCTATGAGCCTGATGAGGGCAAATCCCAGACCTATCCCAGACCTAAAATGCGTTATCCTCTGAAATATTTATCAAGACCAGGTTTAATTGAATGTTTCAGTGCGGTACCACATTACTACGTGATCCAATCCAGAAAAAGCCCAGGATCTGGCCATCAAGTATTAGAGATATGCGAAAGTATGACCCTGATGAGGGCAAATCCCAGGCCTAATCTAGACCTAACATGCGTCTTCCTCTAAAATATTGATCGAAACTAGGTTTAATGGACTGTTTCAGCGTGGTACCACATTACTACGTGATCCAATCCAGAAAAAGACCAGGATCTAGCCATCAAGTATGAGAAATGTGCGAAAGTATGAGCCTGATGAGGGCAAATCCCAGACCTAACCAAGACCTAACATGCGTTATTCTCTAAAATATTGTTCGTAACCAGGTTTAATGGACTGTTTCAGTATGGTACCACATTACTGCGTGATCCAATCCAGAAAAAGCCCAGGATCTAGCCATCAAGTATGAGAAATATGCGAAAGTATGAGCCTGCTGAGGGCAAATCCTAGACCTAACCCAGACCTATCATGAGCTATTCTCTAAAATATTGATCCAAACCAGGCTTAATGGACTGTTTCAGTGTGGTACCACATTAGCACATGATCCAAACCAGAATAAGCCAGGGATCTGTTCAACAAGTATGTGAAAATCGCGAAATTATGACCCTGATGTGGGCAAATCCCAGGCCTAACCTAGACCTAGCATGCGTTATCCTCTAAAATATTCATCGAAAATAGGTCTAATGGACTGTTTCAGTGTGGTACCACATTACTACGTGATCCAATCCAGAAAAAGCCCAGGATCTAGCCATCAAGTATGAGAAATGTGCGAAAGTATGAGCCTGATGAGAGCAAATCCTAGACCTAACCCAGACCTAACATGCGTTATCCTCCACAATATTTATCAAGACCAGGTCTAATTGAATGTTTCAGTGTCGTACCACATTACTACGTGATGCAAACCAGAAAAAACCCAGAATCTGCTCAACAAGTATGTGAAAAACGCGAAACTATGAGCCTGATGAGGGCAAATCCCAGACCTATCCCAGACATAACATGCGTTATCCTCTAAAATATTGATCGAAACCAGGTTTAATGGACTTTTTCAGTGTGGTACCACATTACTACGTGATCCAAACCAGAAAAAACCCAGGATCCGTTCTACATGTATGTGAAGTATGCGAAAGTATGTGTCTGATGAGGGCAAATCCCAGGCCTAACCTAGACCTAGCATGCGTTATCCTCTAAAATATTCATCGAAAATAGGTTTAATGGACTGTTTCAGTGTGGTCCCACATTACTACGTGATCCAATCCAGAAAAAGCCCAGGATCTAGCCATCAAGTATGAGAAATATGCGAAAGTATGAGCCTGCTGAGGGCAAATCCTAGACCTAACCCAGACCTATCATGAGCTATTCTCTAAAATATTGATCCAAACCAGGTTTAATGGACTGTTTCAGTGTGGTACCACATTACTACCTGATCCAAACCAGAGAAAACGCAGGATATGTTCAACAAGTATGTGGAGAATGCGAAAGCATGTGTCTGATGAGGCCAAATCCCAGGCCTAACCTAGACCTAACATGCGTTATCCTCTAAAATATTTATCAAGACCAGATTTAGTTGAATGTATCAGTGTGGTACCACATTACTACGTGATCCAAACCAGAAAAAACCCAGAATCTGCTCAACAAGTATGTGAAAAACGCGAAACTATGAGCCTGATGAGGGCAAATCCCAGACCTATCCCAGACATAACATGCGTTATCCTCTAAAATATTGATAGAAACCAGGTTTAATGGACTGTTTCAGTGTGGTACCACATTACTACGTGATCCAAACCAGAAAAAGCCAGGGATCTGTTCAACAAGTATGTGAAAAATGCGAAAGTATGAGCCTGACGAGGGCAAATCCCAGGCCTAACCTAGACCTAACATGCGATATCCTCTAAAATATTGATCGAAACTAGGTTTAATGGACTGTTTCAGTGTGGTAACACATTACTGCGTGACCCAATCCAGAAAAAGCCCAGGATCTAGCCATCAAGTATGAGAAATATGCGAAAGTATGAGCCTATTCAGGGCTAATCCTAGAACTAACCCAGGCCTAACATGAGTTATTCTCTAAAATATTGATCCAAACCAGGTTTAATGGACTGTTTCAGTGTGGTACCACATTAGTACACGATCCAAACCAGAATAAGCCAGGGATCTGTTCAACAAGTATGTGAAAAACGCGAAAGTATGACCCTGATGTGGGCAAATCCCAGGCCTAACCTAGACCTAACATGCGTTATCCTCTAAAATATTCATTGAAACTAGGTTTAATGGACTGTTTCAGTGTGGTACCACATTACTACGTGATCCAAACCAGAAAAACCCAGGATCTGTTCAACAAGTGTGTGAAAAATGCGAAAGTATGACCCTGATGAGGGCAAATCCCAGACCTATCCCAGACCTAACTTGCGTTGTCCTCTAAAATATTGATGGAAACCAGGTTTAATGCACTGGTTCATTGTGGTACCACATTACTGCGTGATACAAACCAGAAAAACCCAGGATCTGTTCAACAAGTATGTGAAATATGCGAAAGTATGACCCTGATGAGGGCAAATCCCAGACCTAACCATGACCTAACATGCGTTATTCTCTAAAATATTGATCGAAACCAGGTTTAATGGCCTGTTTCAGTGTGGTACCACATTACTACGTGATCCAAACCAGAAAAAACCCAGGATCTGTTCTACAAGTATGTGAAAAACCCGAAACTATGAGCCTGATGAGGGAAAATCGCAGACCTATCTCAGACTTCACATGCGTTATCCTCTAAAATATTGATCGAAACCAGGGGTAATGGACTGTTTCAGTGTGGTACCACATTACTACGTGATCCAAACCAGAAAAAGCCAGGGATCTGTTCATCAAGTATGTGAAAAATGCGAAAGTATGTGTCTGATGAAGGCAAATCCCAGGCCCAACCTAGACATAACATGCGTTATCCTGTAAAATATTCATCGAAACCAGGTTTAATGGACTGTTTCAGTGTGGTACCACATTACTACGTGATCCAATCCAGAAAAAGCCCAGGATCTAGCCATCAAGTATGAGAAATGTGCGAAAGTATGAGCCTGTGGAGGGCAAATCCTAGAACTAACCCAGGCCTAACATGCGTTATTCTCTAAAATATTAATCAAAACCAGGTTTAATGGACTGTTTCAGTGTGGTACCACATTAGTACACGATCCAAACCAGAATAAGCCAGGGATCTGTTCTACAAGTATGTGAAAAACCCGAAACTATGAGCCTGATGAGGGAAAATCCCAGACCTATCTCAGACTTCACATGCGTTATCCTCTAAAATATTGATCGAAACCAGGTTTAATGGACTGTTTCCGTGTGGTACCACATTACTACGGGATCCAAACCAGAAAAGGCCAGAATCTGGCCATCAAGTATGAGAAATATGCGAAAGTACGAGCCTGATGAGAGCAAATCCCAGACCTAACCTAGACCTAACATGAGTTATTCTCTAAAATATTCATCGAAACCAGGTTTAATGGACTTTTTCAGTGTGGTGCCACATTACTACGTGACCCAAATCAGAAAAAACCCAGGATATGTTCAACAAGTATGTGGAGAATGCGAAAGTATGTGTCTGATGAGGGCAAATCCCAGGCCTAACCTAGACATAACATGCGTTATCCTCTGAAATATTCATCGAAACCAGGTTTAATGGACTGTTTCCGTGTGGTACCACATTACTACGGGATCCAAACCTGAAAAGGCCAGAATCTGGCCATCAAGTATGAGAAATATGCGAAAGTACGAGCCTGATGAGAGCAAATCCCAGACCTATCCCAGACATAACATGCGATATCCTCTAAAATATTGATCGAAACTAGGTTTAATGGACTGTTTCAGTGTGGTAACACATTACTGCGTGATCCAATCCAGAAAAAGCCCAGGATCTAGCCATCAAGTATGAGAAATATGCGAAAGTATGAGCCTATTCAGGGCAAATCCTAGAACTAACCCAGGCCTAACATGCGTTATTCTCTAAAATATTAATCCAAACCAGGTTTAATGGACTGTTTCAGTGTGGTACCACATTAGTACACGATCCAAACCAGAATAAGCCAGGGATCTGTTCGACAAGTATGTGAAAAACGCGAAAGTATGACCCTGATGAGGGCAAATCCCAGACCTATCTCAGACTTCACATGCGTTATCCTCTAAAATATTGATCGAAACCAGGTTTAATGGACTGTTTCCGTGTGGTACCACATTACTACGTGATCCAAACCAGAAAAAGCCAGGGATCTGTTCATGAAGTATGTGAAAAATGCGAAAGTATGTGTCTGATGAAGGCAAATCCCAGGCCCAACCTAGACATAACATGCGTTATCTCCTAAAATATTGTTCGAAACCAGGTTTAATTGAATGTTTCAGTGTGATACCACATTACGACGTGATCCAATCCAGAAAAAACCCAGGATCTGTTCAACAAGTATGTGGAGAATGCGAAAGTATGTGTCTGATGAGGGCAAATCCCAGGCCTAACCTAGACATAACATGCGTTATCCTCTGAAATATTCATCGAAACCAGGTTTAACGGACTGTTTCCGTGTGGTACCACATTACTACGTGATCCAAGCCAGAAAAAAACCCAGGATCTGTACAACTAGTATGTGAGGAATGCGAAAGTAGGACCCTGATGAGGGCAAATCCCAGACCTAACCATGTCCTAACATGCGTTATTCTCTAAAATATTGATCGAAACCAGGTTTAATGGACTGTTTCAGTGTGGTACCACATTACTACGTGATCCAAACCAGAAAAACCCAGGATCTGTTCTACAAGTATGTGAAAAACCCGAAACTATGAGCCTGGTGAGGGCAAATCCCAGACCTATCCCAGACTTCACATGCGTTATCCTCTAAAATATTGATCGAAACCAGGTTTAATGGACTGTTTCAGTGTGGTACCACATTACTACGTGATCCAAACCAGAAAAAACCCAGGATATGTTCAACAAGTATCTGGAGAATGCGAAAGTATGTGCCTGATGAGAGCAAATCCCAACCCTAACCAAGACCTAACATGCGTTATTCTCTAAAATATTCATCGAAACCAGGTTTAATGGACTGTTTCAGTGTGGTACCACGTTACTACGTGATCCAATCCAGAAAAAATCCAGAATCTGTTCAACAAGTATGTGAAAAGCGCGAAAGTACGAGCCTGATGAGAGCAAATCCCAGACCTAACCTAGACCTAACATAAGTTATTCTCTAAAATATTCATCGAAACCAGGTTTAATGGACTTTTTCAGTGTGGTGCCACATTACTACGTGATCCAAACCAGAAAAAGCCCAGAATCTGGCCATCAACTATGAGAAATATGCGAAAGTACGAGCCTGATGAGAGCAAATCCGAGACCTAACCAAGACCTAACATGCGTTATTCTCTAAAATATTGTTCGAAACCAGGTTTAATGGACTGTTTCAGTGTGGTACCACATTACTTCGTGATCCAAACCAGAAAAAGCCCAGAATCTGTTCAACAAGTATGTGAAAAACACGAAACTATGAGCCTGATGAGGGCAAATCCTAGACCTATCCGAGACATAACATGCGTTATCCTCTAAAATATTGATCGAGACCAGGTTTAATGGACTGTTTCCGTGTGGTACCACATTACTACGTGATCCAAGCCAGAAAAAAACCCAGGATCTGTACAACTAGTATGTGAGGAATGCGAAAGTATGTGTCTGATGAGGGCAAATCCCAGGCCTAACCTAGACATAACATGCGTTATCCTCTGAAATATTCATCGAAACCAGGTTTAATGGACTGTTTCCGTGTGGTACCACATTACTACGTGATCCAAGCCAGAAAAAAACCCAGGATCTGTACAACTAGTATGTGAGGAATGCGAAAGTATGAGCCCGACGATGGCAAATCCCAGACCTATCCCCGACACAACTTGCGTTATCGTCTAAAATATTGACCAAAACCTGTTTTAATTGACTGTTTCAGTGTGGTGCCACATTACTACGTGATCCAAACCAGAAAAAGCCCAGAATCTGGCCATCAACTATGAGAAATATGCGAAAGTACGAGCCTGACGAGAGCAAATCCCAGACCTAACCAAGACCTAACATGCGTTATTCTCTAAAATATTGTTCGAAACCAGGTTTAATGGACTGTTTCAGTGTGGTACCACATTACTACGTGATCCAAACCAGAAAAAACCCAGAATCTGTTCAACAAGTATGTGAAAGACGCGAAACTATGAGCCTGATGAGGGCAAATCCCAGACCTATCCCAGACATAACATGCGTTATCCTCTTAAATATTCACCGAAACTAGGTTTAATGAACTGTTTCAGTGTGGTAACACATTACTGCGTGATCCAATCCAGAAAAAGCCCAGGATCTAGCCATCAAGTATGAGAAATATGCGAAAGTATGAGCCTATTCAGGGCAAATCCTAGAACTAACCCAGGCCTAACATGAGTTATTCTCTAAAATATTGATCCAAACCAGGTTTAATGGACTGTTTCAGTGTGGTACCACATTAGTACGCGATCCAAACCAGAATAAGCCAGGGATCTGTTCAACAAGTATGTGAAAAACGCGAAAGTGTGGCCCTGATGAGGGCAAATCCCAGGCCTAACCTGGACCTAACATGCGTTATCCTCTAAAATATTCATTGAAACTAGGTTTAATGGACTGTTTCAGTGTGGTACCACATTACTACGTGATCCAAACCAGAAAAACCCAGGATCTGTTCAACAAGTATGTGAAAAATGCGAAAGTATGACCCTGATGAGGGCAAATCCGAGACCTAACCAAGACCTAACATGCGTTATTCTCTAAAATATTGTTCGAAACCAGGTTTAATGGACTGTTTCAGTGTGGTACCACATTACTTCGTGATCCAAACCAGAAAAAGCCCAGAATCTGTTCAACAAGTATGTGAAAAACACGAAACTATGAGCCTAATGAGGGCAAATCCTAGACCTATCCGAGACATAACATGCGTTATCCTCTAAAATATTGATCGAAACCAGGTTTAATCGACTGTTTCCGTGTGGTACCACATTACTACGGGATCCAAGCCAGAAAAAAACCCAGGATATGTACTACTAGTATGTGAGGAATGCGAAAGTATGACCCTGATGAGGGCAAATTCCAGACCTATCCCATACTTCACATGCGTTATCCTCTAATATATTGATCGAAACCAGGTTTAATGGACTGTTTCAGTGTGGTACCACATTACTACGTGATCCAAACCAGAAAAACCCAAGGATCTGTTCTACAAGTATGTGAAAAACCCGAAACTATGAGCCTGATGAGGGCAAATCCCAGACCTATCCCAGACTTCACATGCGTTATCCTCTAATATATTGATCGAAACCAGGTTTAGTGGACTGTTTCAGTGTGGTACCACATTACTACGTGATCCAAACCAGAAAAAACCCAGGATATGTTCAACAAGTATCTGGAGAATGCGAAAGTATGTGTCTGATCAGGGTAAATCCCAGGCCTAACCTAGAGATAACATGCGTTATCCTCTGAAATATTCATCGAAACCAGGTTTAATGGACTGTTTCAGAGTGGTACCACGTTACTACGTGATCCAATCCAGAAAAAGCCCAGGATCTAGGCATCATGTATGAGAAATGTGCGAAAGTATGAGCCTGTGGACGGCAAATCCTAGACCTAACGCAGACCTAACATGCGTTATCCTCTAAAATATTGATCCAAACCAGGTTTAATGGACTGTTTCAGTGTGGTACCACATTACTACGTGATCCAATCCGGAAAAAGCCCAGAATCTGTTCAACAAGTATGTGAAAAACGCGTAACTATGAGCCTGATGAGGGCAAATCCCAGACCTATCCCAGACATAACATGCGTTATCCTCTAAAATATTGATCGAAACCAGGTTTAATGGACTGTTTCAGTGTGGTACCACATTACTACGTGATCCAATCCAGAAAAAGCCCAGGATCTAGCCATCAAGTATGAGAAATATGCGAAAGTATGAGCCTATTCAGGGCAAATCCTAGAACTAACCCGGGCCTAACATGAGTTATTCTCTAAAATATTGATCCAAACCAGGTTTAATGGACTGTTTCAATGTGGTACCACATTAGTACACGATCCAAACCAGAATAAGCCAGGGATCTGTTCAACAAGTATGTGAAAAACGCGTAACTATGAGCCTGATGAGGGCAAATCCCAGACCTATCCCAGACATAACATGCGTTATCCTCTAAAATATTGATCGAAACCAGGTTTAATGGACTGTTTCCGTGTGGTACCACATTACTACGGGATCCAAACCAGAAAAGGCCAGAATCTGGCCATCAAGTATGAGAAATATGCGAAAGTACGAGCCTGATGGGAGCAAATCCCAGACATAACCTAGACCTAACATGAGTTATTCTCTAAAATATTCATCGAAACCAGGTTTAATGGACTTTTTCAGTGTGGTACCACATTACTACGTGATCCAAACCAGAAAAAACCCAGAATCTGTTCAACAAGTATGTGGAGAATGCGAAAGTATGTGTCTGATGAGGGCAAATCCCAGGCCTAACCTAGACATAACATGCGTTATCCTCTGAAATATTCATCGAAACCAGGTTTAATGGACTGTTTCCGTGTGGTACCACATTACTACGGGATCCAAACCAGAAAAGGCCAGAATCTGGCCATCAAGTATGAGAAATATGCGAAAGTACGAGCCTGATGAGAGCAAATCCCAGACATAGCCTAGACATAACATGCGTTATCCTCTGAAATATTCATCGAAACCAGGTTTAATGGACTGTTTCCGTGTGGTACCACATTACTACGGGATCCAAACCAGAAAAGGCCAGAATCTGGCCATCAAGTATGAGAAATATGCGAAAGTACGAGCCTGATGGGAGTAAATCCCAGACCTATCCCAGACATAACACGCGATATCCTCTAAAATATTGATCGAAACTAGGTTTAATGGACTGTTTCAGTGTGGTAACATATTACTGCGTGATCCAATCCAGAAAAAGCCCAGGATCTAGGCATCAAGTATGAGAAATATGCGAAAGTAAGAGCCTATTCAGGGCAAATCCTAGAACTAACCCAGGCCTAACATGAGTTATTCTCTAACATATTGATCCAAACCAGGTTTAATGGACTGTTTCAGTGTGGTACCACATTAGTACACGATCGAAACCAGAATAAGCCAGGAATCTGTTCGACAAGTATGTGAAAAACGCGAAAGTATGACCCTGATGAGGGCAAATCCCAGGCCTAACCTAGTCCTAACATGCGTTATCCTCTAAAATATTCATTGAAACTAGGTTTAATGGACTGTTTCAGTGTGGTGCCACATTACTACGTGATCCAAACCAGAAAAACCCAGGATCTGTTCAACAAGTATGTGAAAAATGCGAAAGTATGACCCTGATGAGGGCAAATCCCAGACCTATCCCAGACCTAACTTGCGTTGTCCTCTAAAATATTGATGGAAACCAGGTTTAATGCACTGGTTCATTGTGGTACCACATTACTGCGTGATACAAACCAGAAAAACCCAGGATCAGTTCAACAAGTATGTGAAATATGCGAAAGTATGACCCTGATGAGGGCAAATCCCAGACCTAACCATGACCTAACATGCGTTATTCCCTAAAATATAGATCGAAACCAGGTTTAATGGACTGTTTCAGTGTGGTACCACATTACTACGTGATCCAAACCAGAAAAAACCCAGGATCTGTTCTACAAGTATGTGAAAAACCCGAAACTATGAGCCTGATGAGGGAAAATCCCAGACCTATCTCAGACTTCACATGCGTTATCCTCTAAAATATTGATCGAAACCAGGTTTAATGGACTGTTTCAGTGTGGTACCACATTACTACGTGATCCAAACCAGAAATAGCCAGGGATCTGTTCATCAAGTATGTGAAAAATGCGAAAGTATGTGTCTGATGAAGGCAAATCCCAGGCCCAACCTAGACATAACGTGCGTTATCTCCTAAAATATTGATCGAAACCAGGTTTAATTGAATGTTTCAGTGTGATGCCACATTACGACGTGATCCAATCCAGAAAAAACCCAGGATCTGTTCAACAAGTATGTGGAGAATGCGAAAGTATGTGTCTGATCAGGGTAAATCCCAGGCCTAACCTAGAGATAACATGCGTTATCCTCTGAAATATTCATCGAAACCCGGTTTAATGGACTGTTTCCGTGTGGTACCACATTACTACGTGATCCAAGCCAGAAAAAAACCCAGGATCTGTACAACTAGTATGTGAGGAATGCGAAAGTACGAGCCTGATGAGAGCAAATCCCAGACCTAACCTAGACCTAACATGAGTTATTCTCTAAAATATTCATCGAAACCAGGTTTAATGGACTGTTTCAGTGTGGTACCACGTTACTACGTGATCCAATCCAGAAAAAATCCAGAATCTGTTCAACAAGTATGTGAAAAACGCGAAAGTACGAGCCTGATGAGAGCAAATCCCAGACCTAACCTAGACCTAACATGAGTTATTCTCTAAAATATTCATCGAAACCAGGTTTAATGGACTTTTTCAGTGTGGTGCCACATTACTGCGTGATCCAAACCTGAAAAAGCCCAGAATCTGGCCATCAACTATGAGAAATATGCGAAAGTACGAGCCTGATGAGAGCAAATCCCAGACCTAACCAAGACCTAACATGCGTTATTCTCTAAAATATTGTTCGAAACCAGGTTTAATGGACTGTCTCAGTGTGGTACCACATTACTACGTGATCCAAACCAGAAAAAGCCCAGAATCTGTTCAACAAGTATGTGAAAAACACGAAACTATGAGCCTGATGAGGGCAAATCCCAGACCTATCCGAGACATAACATGCGTTATCCTCTAAAATATTGATCGAAACCAGGTTTAATAGACTGTTTCCGTGTGGTACCACATTACTACGTGATCCAAGCCAGAAAAAAACCCGGGATCTGTTCTACAAGTATGTGAAAAACGCGAAACTATGACCCCGATGAGGGCAAATCCCAGGTCTAGCCTAGACCTAACATGCGATACCCTCAAAAATTGTTGATCGAAACCAGGTTTAATCGACTGTTTCAGTGTGGTACCACATTGCTACGTGATCCAAACCAGAAAAAACCCAGAATCTGTTCAACAAGTATGTGAAAAACGCGAAACTATGACCCTGATGAGGGCAAATCCCAGACATAACATGCGTTATCCTGTAAAATATTGATCGAAACCAGGTTTAGTGGACTGTTTCAGTGTGGTACCACATTACTGCGTGATCCAATCCAGAAAAAGCCCAGGATCTAGCCATCAAGTATGAGAAATATGCGAAAGTATGAGCCTGCTGAGGGCAAATCGTAGACCTAACCCAGACCTAACATGCGTTATCCTCTAAAATATTTATCAAGACCAGATTTAATGGACTGTTTCAGAGTGGTACCACATTAGTACATGTTCCAAACCAGAATAAGCCAGGGATCTGTTCAACAAGTATGTAAAACGCGAAACTATGAGCCTGATGAGGGCAAATCCCAGACCTATCCCAGACATAACGTGCGTTACCCTCAAAATTGTTGATCGAACCCAGGTTTAATCGACTGTTTCAGTGTGGTACCACATTACTACGTGATCCAAAGCAGAAAAAAACCCAGGATGTGTACAACTACTATGTGAAGAATGCGAAAGTATGAGCCAGACGAAGGCAAATCCCAGACCTATCCCAGACATAACAAGTGTTATCCTCCAAAATATTTATCAAGACCAGGTCTAATTGAATGTTTCAGTGTGGTACCACATTACTACGTGATCCAAACCAGAAAAAACCCAGGATATGTTCAAGAAGTATGTGGAGAATGCGAAAGTATGTGTCTGACGATGGCAAATCCCAGGCCTAACCTAGACATAACATGCGTTATCCTCTAAAATATTGATCGAAACCAGGTTTTATTGAATGTTTCAGTGTGATACCACATTACTACGTGATCCAATCCAGAAAAAGCCCAGGATCTAGCCATCAAGTATGAGAAATATGCGAAAGTACGAGCCTGATGAGAGCAAATCCCAGACCTAACCAAGACCTACGATGCGTTATTCTGTAAAATATTGATCGAAACCTGGTTTAATGGACTGTTTCAGTGTGGTACCACATTACTGCGTGATCCTATCCAGAAAAAGCCCAGGATCTAGCCATCAAGTATGACAAATATGCGAAAGTGTGAGCCTCCTGAGGGCAAATCCTAGACCTAACCCAGACATAACATGAGTTATTCTCTAAAATATTGTTCCAAACCAGGTTTAATGGACTGTATCAGTGTGGTACCACATTAGTACATCATCCAAACCAGAATAAGCCAGGGATCTGTTAAACAAGTATGTGAAAAACGTGAAAGTATGACCCTGATGAGGGCAAATCCCAGGCCCAACCTAGACCTAACATGCGTTACCCCCAAAATTGTTGATCGAAACCAGGTTTAATCAACTGTTTCAGAGTGGTACCACATTACTACGTGATCCAACCCAGAAAAAAACCCGGGATCTGTACAACTAGTATGTGAAGAATGTGAAAGTATGAGCCTGACGAGGGCAAATCCCAGTCCTATCCCAGACATAACTTGCGTTATCGTCTAATATATTGACCGAAACCTGTTTTAATCGACTGTTTCAGTGTGGTACCACATTACTACGTGATCCAAACCAGAAAAAGCCCAGAATCTGGCCATCAACTATGAGAGATATGCGAAAGTACGAGCCTGATGAGAGCAAATCCCAGACCTAACCAGGACCTACGATGCGTTATTCTGTAAAATAGTGTTCGAAACCAGGTCTAATGGACTGCTTCAGTGTGGTACCACATTACTACGTGATCCAAACCAGAAAATACCCAGAATCTGTTCAACAAGTATGTGAAAAACGCGAAACTATGAACCTGATGAGGGCAAATCCCAGACCTATCCCAGACATAACATGCGTTATTCTCTAAAATATTGATCGAAACCAGGTTTAATGGACTGTTCCAGTGTGGTATCACATTACCGCGTGATCCAATCCATAAAAAGCGCAGGATCTAGCCATCAAGTATGAGAAATATGTGAAAGTGTGAGCCTGCTGAGGGCAAATCCTAGACCTAACCCAGACATAACATGAGTTATTCTCTAAAATATTGTTCCAAACCAGGTTTAATGGACTGCATCAGTGTGGTACCACATTAGTACATGATCCATTCCAGAATAAGCCAGGGATCTGTTCAACAGGTATGTGAAAAACGCGAAAGTATGACCCTGATGAGGGCAAATCCCAGGCCCAACCTAGACCTAACATGCGTTATCCTCTAAAATATTCATCGAAACTAGGTTTAATGGACAGTTTCAGTGTGGTACCACATTACTACGTGATCCAAACCAGAAAAACCCAGGATCTGTTCAGAAAGTATGTGAAAAATGCGAAAGTATGACCCTGATGATGGCAAATCCCAGACCTAACCAAGACCTAACATGCGCTATTCTCTAAAATATTGATTAAAACCAGGTTTAATGGACTGTTTCAGTGTGGCACCACATTACTACGTGATCCAAACCAGAAAAAGCCCAGAATCTGGCCATGAAGTATGAGAAATATGCGAAAGTACGAGCCTGATGAGAGCAAATCCCAGACCTAACCATGACCTAACATGCATTATTCTCTAAAATATTGTTCGAAACCAGGTTTAATGGACTTTTTCAGTGTGGTACCACATTACTACGTGCCCCAAACCAGAAAAAACCCAGAATCTGTTCAACAAGTAAGTGAAAAACGCGAAACTATGTCCCTGATGAGGGCAAATCCCAGACCTATCCCAGACATAACATGCGTTATCCTCTAAAATATTTATCGAAACCAGGTTTAATGGACTGTTTCAGTGTGGTACAACATTACTGCGTGATCCAATCCAGAAAAAGCCCAGGATCTAGCCATCAAGTATGAGAAATATGTGAAAGTGTGAGCCTGCTGAGGGCAAATCCTAGACCTGACCCAGACATAGCATGAGTTATTCTCTAAAATATTGTTCCAAACCAGGTTTAATGGACTGCATCAGTGTGGTACCACATTAGTACATGATCCAAACCAGAATAAGCCAGGGATCTGTTCAACAAGTATGTGAAAAACGCGAAAGTATGACCCTGATGAGGGCAAATCCCCGGCCCAACCTAGACCTAACATGCGTTATTCTCTAAAATATTGTTCGAAACCAGGTCTAATCGACTGTCTCAGTGTGGTACCACATAACTACGTGATCCAAACCAGAAAAAGCCCAGAATCTGGCCATCAACTATGAGAAATATGCGAAAGTACGAGTCTGATGAGAGCAAATCCCAGACCTAACCAAGACCTAACATGCGTTATTCTGTAAAATATTGATCGAAACCAGGTTTAATGGACTGTTTCAGTGTGGTACCACATTACTACATGATCCAAACCTGAAAAAAACCAAGGATCCGTTCAACAAATATGTGAAGAATGCGAAAGTATGTGTCTGATGAGGGAAAATCCCAGGCCTAACCTACACATAACATGCGTTATCCTCTAAAATATTGATCGAAACAAGGTTTAATGGACTGTTTCAGTGTGGTACCACATTACTACGGGATCCAATCCAGAAAAAGGCCAGAAACTGTTCAACAAGTATGTGAAAAACGCGAAACCATAAGCCTGATGAGGGCAAATCCCAGGCCTAATCGAGACCTAACATGCGTTATCCTCTAAACTATTGATCGAAACTAGGTTTGATGGACTGTTTCAGTGTGGTACCACATTACTACGTGATCCAAACCAGAAAAACCGAGGATCTGTTCAACAAGTATGTTAAAAATGCGAAAGTATGACCCAGATGAGGGCAAATCCCAGACATATCCCAGACCTAACATGCGTTGTCCTCTAAAATATTGATCGGTACCAGATTTAATGGATTGTTTCAGTGTGGTACCACATTACTACGTGATCCAAACCTGAAGAAGCCAGGTATCTGTTCAACAAGTATGTGAACAATGCGTAAATATGGCCCTGATGAGGGCAAATCCCAGGTCTAACCTAGACATAACATGCGTTATCCTCAAAAATATTCATCGAAACTAGGTTTAATTGAATGTTTCAGTGTGATACCACATTACTACGTGATCCAAACCAGAAAAAGCCGGGGATCTGTTCAACAAGTATGTGAAAAATGCGAAAGTATGACCCTGATGAGGGCAAATCCCGGACCTAACCTAGACCTTACATGAGTTATTCTCTAAAATATTCATCGAAGCCAGGTTTAATCGACTGTTTCAGTGTGGTACCACATTACTACGTGATCCAAACCAGAATAAAACCCAGGATCTGTAGAACTAGTATGTGAAGAATGCGAAAGTATGAGCCTGACGAGGGCAAATCCCAGACCTATCCCGGACATAACATGCGTTATCCTCTAAAATACTGATCGAAACCAGGTTTATTGAACTGTTTCAGTGTGGTACCACATTACTACATGATCCAAACCAGAAAAAGCCGGGGATCTGTTCAACAAGTATGTGAAAAATGCGAAAATATGACCCTGATGAGGGCAAATCCCAGACCTATCCCGGACATAGCATGCGTTATCCTCTAAAATACTGATCGAAACCAGGTTTATTGAACTGTTTCAGTGTGGTACCATATTACTACATGATCCAAACCAGAAGAAGCCAGGTATCTGTTCAACAAGTATGTGAACAATGCGTAAATATGGCCCTGATGAGGGCAAATCCCAGGTCTAACCTAGACATAACATGCGTTATCCTCAAAAATATTCATCGAAACTAGGTTTAATTGAATGTTTCAGTGTGATACCACATTACTACGTGATCCAAACCAGAAAAAGCCGGGGATCTGTTCAACAAGTATGTGAAAAATGCGAAAGTATGACCCTGATGAGGGCAAATCCCGGACCTAACCTAGACCTTACATGAGTTATTCTCTAAAATATTCATCGAAGCCAGGTTTAATCGACTGTTTCAGTGTGGTACCACATTACTACGTGATCCAAACCAGAATAAAACCCAGGATCTGTAGAACTAGTATGTGAAGAATGCGAAAGTATGAGCCTGACGAGGGCAAATCCCAGACCTATCCCGGACATAACATGCGTTATCCTCTAAAATACTGATCGAAACCAGGTTTATTGAACTGTTTCAGTGTGGTACCACATTACTACATGATCCAAACCAGAAAAAGCCGGGGATCTGTTCAACAAGTATGTGAAAAATGCGAAAATATGACCCTGATGAGGGCAAATCCCAGACCTATCCCGGACATAGCATGCGTTATCCTCTAAAATACTGATCGAAACCAGGTTTATTGAACTGTTTCAGTGTGGTACCATATTACTACATGATCCAAACCAGAAGAAGCCAGGGATCTGTTCAACAAGTATGTGTACAATGCGAAAATATGGCCCTGATGAGGGCAAATCCCAGGTCTAACCTAGACGTAACATGCGTTATCCTCTAAAATATTGATCGAAACCAGGTATAATGGATTGTTTCAGTGTGGTACCACATTACTACGTGATCCAATCCAGAAAAAGCCCAGGTTCTAGGCATCAAGTATGAGAAATATGCGAAAGTATGAGCCCGCTGAGGGCAAATCCTAGACCTAACCCAGACGTAACATGCGTTATCCTCCAATATATTTATCAAGACCAGATTTGATTGAATGTTTCAGTGTGGTACCACATTACTACCTGATCCAAACCAGAAAAAACCCAGGATCTGTTCAACAAGTATGTGGAGAATGCGAAAGTATGTGTCTGATGAGGACAATTCCCAGGCCCAACCTAGACATAACATGCGTTATCCTCTAAAATATTGATCGAAACCAGGTTTAATGGACTGTTTCAGTGTGGTACCACATTACTACGGGATCCAATCCAGAAAAAGGCCAGAATCTGTTCAACAAGTATGTGAAAAACGCGAAACTATGAGCCTGATGAGGGCATATCCCAGACCTATCCCGGACATAACATGCGTTATCCTCTAAAATACTGATCGAAACCAGGTTTATTGAACTGTTTCAGTGTGGTACCACATTACTACATGATCCAAACCAGAAAAAGCCGGGGATCTGTTCAACAAGTATGTGAAAAATGCGAAAATATGACCCTGATGAGGGCAAATCCCGGACCTACCCTAGACCTTACATGAGTTATTCTCTAAAATATTCATCGAAGCCAGATTTAATGGACTGTTTCAGTGTGGTACCACATTACTACGAGATCCAAACCAGAATAAAACCCAGGATCTGTACAACTAGTATGTGAAGAATGCGAAAGTATGAGCCTGACGAGGGCAAATCCCAGACCTATCCCAGACATAACTTGCGTTATCCTCTAAAATATTGATCGAAACCAGGTTTAATGGATTGTTTCAGTGTGGTACCACATTACTACGTGATCCAAACCAGAAAAAGCCCAGAGTTTGGCCATCAAGTAAGAGAAATATGCGAAAGTACGAGCCTGATGAGAGCAAATCCCAGACCTAACCAAGACCTAACATGCGATATTCTGTAAAATATTGATCGAAACCAGGTTTAATGGACTGTTTGAGTGTGGTACCACATTACGACGTGATCCAAACCAGAACAAACCCAGAATCTGTACAACTAGTATGTGAAGAACGCGAAACTATGAGCCTGATGAGGGCAAATCCCAGACCTAACCTAGACCTAACATGAGTTATTCTCTAAAATATTTATCAAGACCAGGTTTAATCGACTGTTTCAGTGTGGTACCACATTGCTACGTGATCCAAACCAGAAAAAACCTAGGATCCGTTCAACAAGTGTGTGAAGAATGCGAAAGTATGTGTCTGATGAGGGAAGATCCCAGGCCTAACCTAGACATAGCATGCGTTATCCTCTAAAATATTGATCGAAACCAGGTTTAATGGACAGTGTCAGTGTGGTACCACATTACTACGTGATCCAAACCAGAAAAAGCCAGGGATCTGTTCAACTAGTATGTGAAGAATGCGAAAGTATGTGTCTGATGAGGGAAAATCCCAGGCCTAACCTAGACATAACATGCGTTATCCTCTAAAATATTCTTCGAAACCAGGTTTAATCGACTGTTTCATTGTGGTACCACATTGCTACGTGATGCAAACCGGAATAAGTCCCAGGATCTGTACAGCTAGTATGTGAAGAATGCGAAAGTATGAGCCTGACGAGGGCAAATCCCAGACCTATCCCAGACATAACTTGCGTTATCATCTAAAATATTGACCGAAACCCTTTTTGATCGACTGTTTCAGTGTGGTACCACATTACTACGTGATCCAAACCAGAAAATGCCCAGAATCTGGCCATCAACTATGAGAAATATGCGAAAGTACGAGCCTGATGAGAGCAAATCCCAGACCTGAGCAAGACCTAACATGCGATATTCTGTAAAATATTGATCGAAACCAGGTTTAATGGACTGTTTGAGTGTGGTACCACATTACGACGTGATCCAAACCAGAACAAACCCAGAATCTGTACAACTAGTATGTGAAGAACGCGAAACTATGAGCCTGATGAGGGCAAATCCCAGACCTAACCTAGACCTAACATGAGTTATTCTCTAAAATATTTATCAAGACCAGGTTTAATCGACTGTTTCAGTGTGGTACCACATTGCTACGTGATCCAAACCAGAAAAAACCTAGGATCCGTTCAACAAGTGTGTGAAGAATGCGAAAGTATGTATCTGATGAGGGAAAATCCCAGGCCTAACCTAGACATAACAAGAGTTATTCTCTAAAATATTCATCGAAGCCAGGTTTAATCGACAGTTTCAGTGTGGTACCACATTACTACGTGATCCAAACCAGAAAAAGCCAGGGATCTGTTCAACTAGTATGTGAAGAATGCGAATGTATGTGTCTGATGAGGGAAAATCCCAGGCCTAACCTAGACATAACATGCGTTATCCTCTAAAATATTCTTCGAAACCAGGTTTAATGGACTGTTTCAGTGTGGTACCACATTACTACGTGATCCAATCCAGAAAAAGCCCAGGATCTAGCCATGAAGTATGAGAAATATGCGAAATTATGATCCTGATAAGGGAAAATCCTAGACCTAACCCAGACCTAACATGCGTTATCCTCTAAAATATTTATCAAGACCAGGTTTAACCGACTGTTTCAGTGTGGTACCACATTGCTACGTGATCCAAACCAGAAAAAACCCAGGATCCGTTCAACAAGTGTGTGAAGAATGCGAAAGTATGTGTCTGATGAGGGAAAATCCCAGGCCTAACCTAGACATAGCATGCGTTATCCTCTAAAATATTGATCGAAACCAGGTTTAATGGACAGTTTCAGTGTGGTACCACATTACTACGTGATCCAAACCAGAAAAAGCCCAGAATCTGGCTATGAAGTATGAGAAATATGCGAAAGTACGAGCCTGATGAGAGCAATTCCCAGACCTAACCTTGACCTAACATGAGTTATTCTCTAAAATATTTATCAAGACCAGGTTTAATCGACTGTTTCAGTGTGGTACCACATTACTACGTGATCCAAACCAGAAAAAACCCAGGATCCGTTCAACTAGTTTGTGAAGAATGCGAAAGTATGTGTCTGATGAAGGAAAATCCCAGGCGTAACCTAGACCTAACTTGCGTTATCCTCTAAAATATTGATCGAAACCAGGTTTAATGGACAGTTTCAGTGTGGTACCACATTACTACGTGATCCAATCCAGAAAAAGCCCAGGATCTGGCCATCAAGAATGAGAAATATGGGAAAGTATGAGCCTGCTGAGGGCAAATCCAAGACCTAACCTAGACCTAACATGAGTTATTCTCCAAAATATTTATCAAGACCAGATTTAATGGACTGTTTCAGGGTGGTACCACATTAGTACATGATCCAAACCAGAATAAGCCCAGGATCTGGCCATGAAGTATGAGAAATATGCGAAAGTACGAGCCTGAAGAGAGCAAATCCGAGACCTAACCTAGACCTAACATGAGTTATTCTCTAAAATATTCATCGAAACCAGGTTTGATGGACTGTTTCAGTGTGGTACCACATTACTACGTGATCCAAACCAGAAAAAATCCAGGATCCGTTCAACAAGTATGTGAAGAATGCGAAAGTATGTGTCTGATGAAGGAAAATCCCAGGCCTAACCTAGACCTAACTTGCGTTATCCTCTAAAATATTGATCGAAACCAGGTTTAATGGACAGTTTCAGCGTGGTACCACATTACTACGTGATCCAATCCAGAAAAAGCCCAGGATCTGGCCATCAAGAATGAGAAATATGGGAAAGTATGAGCCCGCTGAGGGCAAATCCTAGACCTAACCCTGACCTAACATGAGTTATCCTCTAAAATATTTATCAAGACCAGATTTAATTGAATGTTTCAGTGTGGTACCACATTACTACGTGATCCAAACCAGAAAAAACCCAGGATCTGTTCAACAAGTATGTGGAGAATGCGAAAGTATGTGTCTGATGAGGGCAAGTCCCTGGTCTATCCTAGACATAACATGCGTTATCCTCTAAAATATTCATCGAAACCAGGTTTAATGGACTGTTTCAGTGTGGTGCCACATTTCTACGGGTTCCAAACAAGAAAAAGGCCAGGATCCGTTGAACAAGTATGTGAAGAATGCGAAAGTATGTGTCTGGTGAGGGAAAATCCCAGGCCTAACCTAGACATAACATGCGTTATCCTCTAAAATATTCATCGAAACCAGGTTTAATGGACTGTTTCAGTGTGGTACCACATTACTACGAGCTCCAAACCAGAATAAAACCCAGGATCTGTACAACTAGTATGTGAAGAATGCGAAAGTATGAGCCTGACGAGGGCAAATCCCAGACCTATCCCAGACATAACATGAGTTATTCTCTAAAATATTCATCGAAGCCAGGTTTAATGGACCTTTTCAGTGTGGTACCTCATTACTACGTGATCCAAACCAGAAAAAACCCAGGATCCGTTCTACATGTATGTGAAGAATGCGAAATTATAAAGTCTGATGAGGGAAAATCCCAGGCCTAACCTAGACCTAACATGCGTTACCCTCAAAATTATTGATCGAAACCAGGTTTAATCAACTGTTTCGGTGTGGTACCACATTACTACGTGATCCAAACCAGAAAAAGACCAGAATCTGGTCATCAACTATGAGAAATATGCGAAAGTACGAGCCTGATGAGAGCAAATCCCAGACCTAACCAAGACCTAACATACGATATTCTGTAAAATATTGATCGAAACCAGGTTTAATGGACTGTTTGAGTGTGGTACCACATTACGACGTGATCCAAACCAGAACAAACCCAGAATCTGTTCAACAAGTATGTGAAAAACGCGAAACTATGAGCCTGATGAGGGCAAATCCCAGACCTATCCCAGACATAACATGCGTTATCATCTAAAATATTGATCGAAACCAGGTTTAATGGACTGTTTCAGTGTGGTACCACATTACTACGTGATCCGAACCAGAAAAAGCCAGGGATCTGTTCAACAAGTATGTGAAAAATGCGAAAGTATGTGTCTGATGAGGGAAAATCCCAGGCCTAACCTAGAAATAACAAGCGTTATCCTCTAAAATATTGATCGAAACCAGGTTTAATTTACTGTTTCAGTGTGGTCCCACATTGCTACGTGATCCAAACCAGAAAAAACCCAGGATCCGTTCAACAAGTATGTGAAGAATGCGAAAGTATGTGTCTGGTGAGGGAAAATCCCAGGCCTAACCTAGACCTGACATGAGTTATTCTCTAAAATATTCATCGAAACCAGGTTTAATGGACTGTTTCAGTGTGGTGCCACATTACTACGGGATCCAAACCAGAAAAAGGCCAGAATCTGTTCAACAAGTATGTGAAAATCGCGAAACTATGAGCCTGATGTGGGCAAATCCCAGACCTATCCCAGACATAACATGCGTTATCCTCTAAAATATTGATCGAAACCAGGTTTAATGGACTGTTTCAGTGTGGTACCACATTACTACGTGATCCAAACCAGAAAAAGCCAGGGATCTGTTCAACAAGTATGTGAAAAATGCGAAAGTATGTGTCTGGTGAGGGAAAATCCCAGGCCTAACCTAGACCTGACATGAGTTATTCTCTAAAATATTCATCGAAACCAGGTTTGATGGACTGTTTCAGTGGGGTACCACATTACTACGTGATCCAATCCAGAAAAAGGCTAGAATCTAGCCATCAAGTATGAGAAATATGCGAAAGTATGAGCCCGCTGAGGGCAAATCCTAGACCTAACCCTGACCTAACATGAGTTATCCTCCAAAATATTTATCAAGACCAGATTTAATTGAATGTTTCAGTGTGGTACCACATTACTACGTGATCCAAACCAGAAAAAACCCAGGATCTGTTCAACAAGTATGTGGAGAATGCGAAAGTATGTGTCTGATGAGGGCAGGTCCCTGGCCTAACCTAGACATAACATGCGTTATCCTCTAAAATATTCTTCGAAACCAGGTTTAATCGACTGTTTCATTGTGGTACCACATTGCTACGTGATGCAAACCGGAATAAGTCCCAGGATCTGTACAGCTAGTATGTGAAGAATGCGAAAGTATGAGCCTGACGAGGGCAAATCCCAGACCTATCCCAGACATAACTTGCGTTATCATCTAAAATATTGACCGAAACCCTTTTTGATCGACTGTTTCAGTGTGGTACCACATTACTACGTGATCCAAACCAGAAAATGCCCAGAATCTGGCCATCAACTATGAGAAATATGCGAAAGTACGAGCCTGATGAGAGCAAATCCCAGACCTGAGCAAGACCTAACATGCGATATTCTGTAAAATATTGATCGAAACCAGGTTTAATGGACTGTTTGAGTGTGGTACCACATTACGACGTGATCCAAACCAGAACAAACCCAGAATCTGTACAACTAGTATGTGAAGAACGCGAAACTATGAGCCTGATGAGGGCAAATCCCAGACCTAACCTAGACCTAACATGAGTTATTCTCTAAAATATTTATCAAGACCAGGTTTAATCGACTGTTTCAGTGTGGTACCACATTGCTACGTGATCCAAACCAGAAAAAACCTAGGATCCGTTCAACAAGTGTGTGAAGAATGCGAAAGTATGTATCTGATGAGGGAAAATCCCAGGCCTAACCTAGACATAACAAGAGTTATTCTCTAAAATATTCATCGAAGCCAGGTTTAATCGACAGTTTCAGTGTGGTACCACATTACTACGTGATCCAAACCAGAAAAAGCCAGGGATCTGTTCAACTAGTATGTGAAGAATGCGAATGTATGTGTCTGATGAGGGAAAATCCCAGGCCTAACCTAGACATAACATGCGTTATCCTCTAAAATATTCTTCGAAACCAGGTTTAATGGACTGTTTCAGTGTGGTACCACATTACTACGTGATCCAATCCAGAAAAAGCCCAGGATCTAGCCATGAAGTATGAGAAATATGCGAAATTATGATCCTGATAAGGGCAAATCCTAGACCTAACCCAGACCTAACATGCGTTATCCTCTAAAATATTTATCAAGACCAGGTTTAATCGACTGTTTCAGTGTGGTACCACATTGCTACGTGATCCAAACCAGAAAAAACCCAGGATCCGTTCAACAAGTGTGTGAAGAATGCGAAAGTATGTGTCTGATGAGGGAAAATCCCAGGCCTAACCTAGACATAGCATGCGTTATCCTCTAAAATATTGATCGAAACCAGGTTTAATGGACAGTTTCAGTGTGGTACCACATTACTACGTGATCCAAACCAGAAAAAGCCCAGAATCTGGCTATGAAGTATGAGAAATATGCGAAAGTACGAGCCTGATGAGAGCAATTCCCAGACCTAACCTTGACCTAACATGAGTTATTCTCTAAAATATTTATCAAGACCAGGTTTAATCGACTGTTTCAGTGTGGTACCACATTACTACGTGATCCAAACCAGAAAAAACCCAGGATCCGTTCAACTAGTTTGTGAAGAATGCGAAAGTATGTGTCTGATGAAGGAAAATCCCAGGCGTAACCTAGACCTAACTTGCGTTATCCTCTAAAATATTGATCGAAACCAGGTTTAATGGACAGTTTCAGTGTGGTACCACATTACTACGTGATCCAATCCAGAAAAAGCCCAGGATCTGGCCATCAAGAATGAGAAATATGGGAAAGTATGAGCCTGCTGAGGGCAAATCCAAGACCTAACCTAGACCTAACATGAGTTATTCTCCAAAATATTTATCAAGACCAGATTTAATGGACTGTTTCAGGGTGGTACCACATTAGTACATGATCCAAACCAGAATAAGCCCAGGATCTGGCCATGAAGTATGAGAAATATGCGAAAGTACGAGCCTGAAGAGAGCAAATCCGAGACCTAACCTAGACCTAACATGAGTTATTCTCTAAAATATTCATCGAAACCAGGTTTGATGGACTGTTTCAGTGTGGTACCACATTACTACGTGATCCAAACCAGAAAAAATCCAGGATCCGTTCAACAAGTATGTGAAGAATGCGAAAGTATGTGTCTGATGAAGGAAAATCCCAGGCCTAACCTAGACCTAACTTGCGTTATCCTCTAAAATATTGATCGAAACCAGGTTTAATGGACAGTTTCAGCGTGGTACCACATTACTACGTGATCCAATCCAGAAAAAGCCCAGGATCTGGCCATCAAGAATGAGAAATATAGGAAAGTATGAGCCCGCTGAGGGCAAATCCTAGACCTAACCCTGACCTAACATGAGTTATCCTCTAAAATATTTATCAAGACCAGATTTAATTGAATGTTTCAGTGTGGTACCACATTACTACGTGATCCAAACCAGAAAAAACCCAGGATCTGTTCAACAAGTATGTGGAGAATGCGAAAGTATGTGTCTGATGAGGGCAAGTCCCTGGTCTATCCTAGACATAACATGCGTTATCCTCTAAAATATTCATCGAAACCAGGTTTAATGGACTGTTTCAGTGTGGTGCCACATTTCTACGGGTTCCAAACAAGAAAAAGGCCAGGATCCGTTGAACAATTATGTGAAGAATGCGAAAGTATGTGTCTGGTGAGGGAAAATCCCAGGCCTAACCTAGACATAACATGCGTTATCCTCTAAAATATTCATCGAAACCAGGTTTAATGGACTGTTTCAGTGTGGTACCACATTACTACGAGCTCCAAACCAGAATAAAACCCAGGATCTGTACAACTAGTATGTGAAGAATGCGAAATTATAAAGTCTGATGAGGGAAAATCCCAGGCCTAACCTAGACCTAACATGCGTTACCCTCAAAATTATTGATCGAAACCAGGTTTAATCAACTGTTTCGGTGTGGTACCACATTACTACGTGATCCAAACCAGAAAAAGACCAGAATCTGGTCATCAACTATGAGAAATATGCGAAAGTACGAGCCTGATGAGAGCAAATCCCAGACCTAACCAAGACCTAACATACGATATTCTGTAAAATATTGATCGAAACCAGGTTTAATGGACTGTTTGAGTGTGGTACCACATTACGACGTGATCCAAACCAGAACAAACCCAGAATCTGTTCAACAAGTATGTGAAAAACGCGAAACTATGAGCCTGATGAGGGCAAATCCCAGACCTATCCCAGACATAACATGCGTTATCATCTAAAATATTGATCGAAACCAGGTTTAATGGACTGTTTCAGTGTGGTACCACATTACTACGTGATCCGAACCAGAAAAAGCCAGGGATCTGTTCAACAAGTATGTGAAAAATGCGAAAGTATGTGTCTGATGAGGGAAAATCCCAGGCCTAACCTAGAAATAACAAGCGTTATCCTCTAAAATATTGATCGAAACCAGGTTTAATTTACTGTTTCAGTGTGGTCCCACATTGCTACGTGATCCAAACCAGAAAAAACCCAGGATCCGTTCAACAAGTATGTGAAGAATGCGAAAGTATGTGTCTGGTGAGGGAAAATCCCAGGCCTAACCTAGACCTGACATGAGTTATTCTCTAAAATATTCATCGAAACCAGGTTTAATGGACTGTTTCAGTGTGGTGCCACATTACTACGGGATCCAAACCAGAAAAAGGCCAGAATCTGTTCAACAAGTATGTGAAAATCGCGAAACTATGAGCCTGATGTGGGCAAATCCCAGACCTATCCCAGACATAACATGCGTTATCCTCTAAAATATTGATCGAAACCAGGTTTAATGGACTGTTTCAGTGTGGTACCACATTACTACGTGATCCAAACCAGAAAAAGCCAGGGATCTGTTCAACAAGTATGTGAAAAATGCGAAAGTATGTGTCTGGTGAGGGAAAATCCCAGGCCTAACCTAGACCTGACATGAGTTATTCTCTAAAATATTCATCGAAACCAGGTTTGATGGACTGTTTCAGTGGGGTACCACATTACTACGTGATCCAATCCAGAAAAAGGCTAGAATCTAGCCATCAAGTATGAGAAATATGCGAAAGTATGAGCCCGCTGAGGGCAAATCCTAGACCTAACCCTGACCTAACATGAGTTATCCTCCAAAATATTTATCAAGACCAGATTTAATTGAATGTTTCAGTGTGGTACCACATTACTACGTGATCCAAACCAGAAAAAACCCAGGATCTGTTCAACAAGTATGTGGAGAATGCGAAAGTATGTGTCTGATGAGGGCAAGTCCCTGGCCTAACCTAGACATAACATGCGTTATCCTCTAAAATATTCATCGAAACCAGGTTTAATGGACTGTTTCAGTGTGGTGCCACATTACTACGGGATCCAAACCAGAAAAAGGCCAGAATCTGTTCAACAAGTATGTGAAAAACGTGAAACTATGAGCCTGATGTGGGCAAATCCCAGACCTATCCCAGACATAACATGCGTTATCCTCTAAAATATTGATCGAAACCAGGTTTAATGGACTGTTTCAGTGTGGTACCACATTACTACGTGATCCAAACAAGAAAAAGACCAGAATCTGGTCATCAACTATGAGAAATATGCGCAAGTACGAGCCTGATGAGAGCAAATCCCAGACCTAACCAAGACCTAACATGCGATATTCTGTAAAATATTGATCGAAACCAGGTTTAATGGACTGTTTCAGTGTGGTACCACATTACGACGTGATCCAAACCAGAACAAACCCAGAATCTGTTCAACAAGTATGTGAAAAACGCGAAACTATGAGCCTGATGAGGGCAAATCCCAGACCTAACCTAGACCTAACATGAGTTATTCTCTAAAATATTTAACAAGACCAGATTTAATGGATTGTTTCAGGGTGGTACCACATTAGTACATGATCCAAACCAGAATAAGCCCAGGATCTGGCCATGAAGTATGAGAAATATGCGAAAGTACGAGCCTGAAGAGAGCAAATCCGAGACCTAACCTAGACCTGACATGAGTTATTCTCTAAAATATTCATCGAAACCAGGTTTGATGGACTTTTTCATTGTGGTACCTCATTACTACGTGATCCAAACCAGAAAAAACCCAGGATCCGTGGAACAAGTATGTGAAGAATGCGAAAGTATGTGTCTGATGAGGGAAAATCCCAGGCCTAACCTAGACATAACATGCGTTATCCTCTAAAATATTCATCGAAACCAGGTTTAATGGACTGTTTCAGTGTGGTACCACATTACTACGAGACCCAAACCAGAATAAAACCCAGGATCTGTACAACTAGTATGTGAAGAATGCGAAAGTATGAGCCTGACGAGGGCAAATCCCAGACCTATCCCAGACATAACTTGCGTTATCCTCTAAAATATTGATCGAAACCAGGTTTAATGGATTGTTTCAGTGTGGTACCACATTACTACGTGATCCAATCCAGAAAAAGCCCAGGATCTGGCCATCAAGTATGAGAAATATGCGAAAGTATGAGCCTGCTGAGGGCAAATCCTAGACCTAACCCAGACCTAACATGCGTTATCCTCTAAAATATTTATCAAGACCAGATTTAATGGACTGTTTCAGTGTGGTACCACATTAGTACATGATCCAAACAAGAATAAGCCAGGGATCTGTTCAACAAGTATGTGAAAAATGCGAAAGTATGACCCAGATGAGGGCAAATCCCAGACATGTCCCAGACCTAACACGCGTTGTCCTCTAAAATATTGATCGAAACCAGATTTAATGGACTGTTTCAGTGTGGTACCACATTACTACGTAATCCAAAGCAGAAGAAGCCAGGGATCTGTTCAACAAGTATGTGAACAATGCAAAAATATGGCCCTGATGAGGGCAAATCCCAGACCTATCCCAGACATAACATGAGTTATTCTCTAAAATATTCATCGAAGCCAGGTTTAATGGACCTTTTCAGTGTGGTACCCCATTACTACGTGATCCAAACCAGAAAAAACCCAGGATCCGTTCTACATGTATGTGAAGAATGCGAAATTATGAGTCTGATGAGGGAAAATCCCAGGCCTAACCTAGACCTAACATGCGCTACCCTCAAAATTATTGATCGAAACCAGGTTTAATCAACTGTTTCGGTGTGGTACCACATTACTACGTGATCCAAACAAGAAAAAGACCAGAATCTGGTCATCAACTATGAGAAATATGCGCAAGTACGAGCCTGATGAGAGCAAATCCCAGACCTAACCAAGACCTAGCATGCGATATTCTGTAAAATATTGATCGAAACCAGGTTTAATGGACTGTTTCAGTGTGGTACCACATTACGACGTGATCCAAACCAGAACAAACCCAGAATCTGTTCAACAAGTATGTGAAAAACGCGAAACTATGAGCCTGATGAGGGCAAATCCCAGACCTAACCTAGACCTAACATGAGGTATTCTCTAAAATATTTAACAAGACCAGATTTAATGGACTGTTTCAGGGTGGTACCACATTAGTACATGATCCAAACCAGAATAAGCCCAGGATCTGGCCATGAAGTATGAGAAATATGCGAAAGTACGAGCCTGAAGAGAGCAAATCCGAGACCTAACCTAGACCTGACATGAGTTATTCTCTAAAATATTCATCAAAACCAGATTTGATGGACTGGTTCAGTGGGGTACCACATTACTACGTGATCCAATCCAGAAAAAGGCTAGAATCTAGCCATCAAGTATGAGAAATATGCGAAAGTATGAGCCCGCTGAGGGCAAATCCTAGACCTAACCCTGACCTAACATGAGTTATCCTCCAAAATATTTATCAAGACCAGATTTAATTGAATGTTTCAGTGTGGTACCACATTACTACGTGATCCAAACCAGAAAAAACCCAGGATCTGTTCAACAAGTATGTGGAGAATGCGAAAGTATGTGTCTGATGAGGGCAAGTCCCTGGCCTAACCTAGACATAACATGCGTTATCCTCTAAAATATTCATCGAAACCAGGTTTAATGGACTGTTTCAGTGTGGTGCCACATTACTACGGGATCCAAACCAGAAAAAGGCCAGAATCTGTTCAACAAGTATGTGAAAAACGCGAAACTATGAGCCTGATGTGGGCAAATCCCAGACCTATCCCAGACATAACATGCGTTATCCTCTAAAATATTGATCGAAACCAGGTTTAATGGACTGTTTCAGTGTGGTACCACATTACTACGTGATCCAAACCAGAAAAAGCCAGGGATCTGTTCAAGAAGTATGTGAAAAATGCGAAAATATGACCCTGATGAGGGCAAATCCCGGACCTAACCTAGACCTATAATGAGTTATTCTCTAAAATATTCATCGAAGCCAGGTTTAATGGACTTTTTCATTGTGGTACCTCATTACTACGTGATCCAAACCAGAAAAAACCCAGGATCCGTGGAACAAGTACGTGAAGAATGCGAAAGTATGTATCTGATGAGGGAAAATCCCAGGCCTAACCTAGACATAACAAGAGTTATTCTCTAAAATATTCATCGAAGCCAGGTTTAATCGACAGTTTCAGTGTGGTACCACATTACTACGTGATCCAAACCAGAAAAAGCCAGGGATCTGTTCAACTAGTATGTGAAGAATGCGAATGTATGTGTCTGATGAGGGAAAATCCCAGGCCTAACCTAGACATAACATGCGTTATCCTCTAAAATATTCTTCGAAACCAGGTTTAATGGACTGTTTCAGTGTGGTACCACATTACTACGTGATCCAATCCAGAAAAAGCCCAGGATCTAGCCATGAAGTATGAGAAATATGCGAAATTATGATCCTGATAAGGGCAAATCCTAGACCTAACCCAGACCTAACATGCGTTATCCTCTAAAATATTTATCAAGACCAGGTTTAATCGACTGTTTCAGTGTGGTACCACATTGCTACGTGATCCAAACCAGAAAAAACCCAGGATCCGTTCAACAAGTATGTGAAGAATGCGAAAGTATGTGTCTGATGAAGGAAAATCCCAGGCCTAACCTAGACCTAACTTGCGTTATCCTCTAAAATATTGATCGAAACCAGGTTTAATGGACAGTTTCAGCGTGGTACCACATTACTACGTGATCCAATCCAGAAAAAGCCCAGGATCTGGCCATCAAGAATGAGAAATATGGGAAAGTATGAGCCCGCTGAGGGCAAATCCTAGACCTAACCCTGACCTAACATGAGTTATCCTCTAAAATATTTATCAAGACCAGATTTAATTGAATGTTTCAGTGTGGTACCACATTACTACGTGATCCAAACCAGAAAAAACCCAGGATCTGTTCAACAAGTATGTGGAGAATGCGAAAGTATGTGTCTGATGAGGGCAAGTCCCTGGTCTATCCTAGACATAACATGCGTTATCCTCTAAAATATTCATCGAAACCAGGTTTAATGGACTGTTTCAGTGTGGTGCCACATTTCTACGGGTTCCAAACAAGAAAAAGGCCAGGATCCGTTGAACAAGTATGTGAAGAATGCGAAAGTATGTGTCTGGTGAGGGAAAATCCCAGGCCTAACCTAGACATAACATGCGTTATCCTCTAAAATATTCATCGAAACCAGGTTTAATGGACTGTTTCAGTGTGGTACCACATTACTACGAGCTCCAAACCAGAATAAAACCCAGGATCTGTACAACTAGTATGTGAAGAATGCGAAAGTATGAGCCTGACGAGGGCAAATCCCAGACCTATCCCAGACATAACATGAGTTATTCTCTAAAATATTCATCGAAGCCAGGTTTAATGGACCTTTTCAGTGTGGTACCTCATTACTACGTGATCCAAACCAGAAAAAACCCAGGATCCGTTCTACATGTATGTGAAGAATGCGAAATTATAAAGTCTGATGAGGGAAAATCCCAGGCCTAACCTAGACCTAACATGCGTTACCCTCAAAATTATTGATCGAAACCAGGTTTAATCAACTGTTTCGGTGTGGTACCACATTACTACGTGATCCAAACCAGAAAAAGACCAGAATCTGGTCATCAACTATGAGAAATATGCGAAAGTACGAGCCTGATGAGAGCAAATCCCAGACCTAACCAAGACCTAACATACGATATTCTGTAAAATATTGATCGAAACCAGGTTTAATGGACTGTTTGAGTGTGGTACCACATTACGACGTGATCCAAACCAGAACAAACCCAGAATCTGTTCAACAAGTATGTGAAAAACGCGAAACTATGAGCCTGATGAGGGCAAATCCCAGACCTATCCCAGACATAACATGCGTTATCATCTAAAATATTGATCGAAACCAGGTTTAATGGACTGTTTCAGTGTGGTACCACATTACTACGTGATCCGAACCAGAAAAAGCCAGGGATCTGTTCAACAAGTATGTGAAAAATGCGAAAGTATGTGTCTGATGAGGGAAAATCCCAGGCCTAACCTAGAAATAACAAGCGTTATCCTCTAAAATATTGATCGAAACCAGGTTTAATTTACTGTTTCAGTGTGGTCCCACATTGCTACGTGATCCAAACCAGAAAAAACCCAGGATCCGTTCAACAAGTATGTGAAGAATGCGAAAGTATGTGTCTGGTGAGGGAAAATCCCAGGCCTAACCTAGACCTGACATGAGTTATTCTCTAAAATATTCATCGAAACCAGGTTTAATGGACTGTTTCAGTGTGGTGCCACATTACTACGGGATCCAAACCAGAAAAAGGCCAGAATCTGTTCAACAAGTATGTGAAAATCGCGAAACTATGAGCCTGATGTGGGCAAATCCCAGACCTATCCCAGACATAACATGCGTTATCCTCTAAAATATTGATCGAAACCAGGTTTAATGGACTGTTTCAGTGTGGTACCACATTACTACGTGATCCAAACCAGAAAAAGCCAGGGATCTGTTCAACAAGTATGTGAAAAATGCGAAAGTATGTGTCTGGTGAGGGAAAATCCCAGGCCTAACCTAGACCTGACATGAGTTATTCTCTAAAATATTCATCGAAACCAGGTTTGATGGACTGTTTCAGTGGGGTACCACATTACTACGTGATCCAATCCAGAAAAAGGCTAGAATCTAGCCATCAAGTATGAGAAATATGCGAAAGTATGAGCCCGCTGAGGGCAAATCCTAGACCTAACCCTGACCTAACATGAGTTATCCTCCAAAATATTTATCAAGACCAGATTTAATTGAATGTTTCAGTGTGGTACCACATTACTACGTGATCCAAACCAGAAAAAACCCAGGATCTGTTCAACAAGTATGTGGAGAATGCGAAAGTATGTGTCTGATGAGGGCAAGTCCCTGGCCTAACCTAGACATAACATGCGTTATCCTCTAAAATATTCATCGAAACCAGGTTTAATGGACTGTTTCAGTGTGGTGCCACATTACTACGGGATCCAAACCAGAAAAAGGCCAGAATCTGTTCAACAAGTATGTGAGAAACGTGAAACTATGAGCCTGATGTGGGCAAATCCCAGACCTATCCCAGACATAACATGCGTTATCCTCTAAAATATTGATCGAAACCAGGTTTAATGGACTGTTTCAGTGTGGTACCACATTACTACGTGATCCAAACAAGAAAAAGACCAGAATCTGGTCATCAACTATGAGAAATATGCGCAAGTACGAGCCTGATGAGAGCAAATCCCAGACCTAACCAAGACCTAACATGCGATATTCTGTAAAATATTGATCGAAACCAGGTTTAATGGACTGTTTCAGTGTGGTACCACATTACGACGTGATCCAAACCAGAACAAACCCAGAATCTGTTCAACAAGTATGTGAAAAACGCGAAACTATGAGCCTGATGAGGGCAAATCCCAGACCTAACCTAGACCTAACATGAGTTATTCTCTAAAATATTTAACAAGACCAGATTTAATGGATTGTTTCAGGGTGGTACCACATTAGTACATGATCCAAACCAGAATAAGCCCAGGATCTGGCCATGAAGTATGAGAAATATGCGAAAGTACGAGCCTGAAGAGAGCAAATCCGAGACCTAACCTAGACCTGACATGAGTTATTCTCTAAAATATTCATCGAAACCAGGTTTGATGGACTTTTTCATTGTGGTACCTCATTACTACGTGATCCAAACCAGAAAAAACCCAGGATCCGTGGAACAAGTATGTGAAGAATGCGAAAGTATGTGTCTGATGAGGGAAAATCCCAGGCCTAACCTAGACATAACATGCGTTATCCTCTAAAATATTCATCGAAACCAGGTTTAATGGACTGTTTCAGTGTGGTACCACATTACTACGAGACCCAAACCAGAATAAAACCCAGGATCTGTACAACTAGTATGTGAAGAATGCGAAAGTATGAGCCTGACGAGGGCAAATCCCAGACCTATCCCAGACATAACTTGCGTTATCCTCTAAAATATTGATCGAAACCAGGTTTAATGGATTGTTTCAGTGTGGTACCACATTACTACGTGATCCAATCCAGAAAAAGCCCAGGATCTGGCCATCAAGTATGAGAAATATGCGAAAGTATGAGCCTGCTGAGGGCAAATCCTAGACCTAACCCAGACCTAACATGCGTTATCCTCTAAAATATTTATCAAGACCAGATTTAATGGACTGTTTCAGTGTGGTACCACATTAGTACATGATCCAAACAAGAATAAGCCAGGGATCTGTTCAACAAGTATGTGAAAAATGCGAAAGTATGACCCAGATGAGGGCAAATCCCAGACCTATCCCAGACATAACATGAGTTATTCTCTAAAATATTCATCGAAGCCAGGTTTAATGGAACTTTTCAGTGTGGTACCCCATTACTACGTGATCCAAACCAGAAAAAACCCAGGATCCGTTCTACATGTATGTGAAGAATGCGAAATTATGAGTCTGATGAGGGAAAATCCCAGGCCTAACCTAGACCTAACATGCGCTACCCTCAAAATTATTGATCGAAACCAGGTTTAATCAACTGTTTCGGTGTGGTACCACATTACTACGTGATCCAAACAAGAAAAAGACCAGAATCTGGTCATCAACTATGAGAAATATGCGCAAGTACGAGCCTGATGAGAGCAAATCCCAGACCTAACCAAGACCTAACATGCGATATTCTGTAAACTATTGATCGAAACCAGGTTTAATGGACTGTTTCAGTGTGGTACCACATTACGACGTGATCCAAACCAGAACAAACCCAGAATCTGTTCAACAAGTATGTGAAAAACGCGAAACTATGAGCCTGATGAGGGCAAATTCCAGACCTAACCTAGACCTAACATGAGGTATTCTCTAAAATATTTAACAAGACCAGATTTAATGGACTGTTTCAGGGTGGTACCACATTAGTACATGATCCAAACCAGAATAAGCCCAGGATCTGGCCATGAAGTATGAGAAATATGCGAAAGTACGAGCCTGAAGAGAGCAAATCCGAGACCTAACCTAGACCTGACATGAGTTATTCTCTAAAATATTCATCAAAACCAGATTTGATGGACTGGTTCAGTGGGGTACCACATTACTACGTGATCCAATCCAGAAAAAGGCTAGAATCTAGCCATCAAGTATGAGAAATATGCGAAAGTATGAGCCCGCTGAGGGCAAATCCTAGACCTAACCCTGACCTAACATGAGTTATCCTCCAAAATATTTATCAAGACCAGATTTAATTGAATGTTTCAGTGTGGTACCACATTACTACGTGATCCAAACCAGAAAAAACCCAGGATCTGTTCAACAAGTATGTGGAGAATGCGAAAGTATGTGTCTGATGAGGGCAAGTCCCTGGCCTAACCTAGACATAACATGCGTTATCCTCTAAAATATTCATCGAAACCAGGTTTAATGGACTGTTTCAGTGTGGTGCCACATTACTACGGGATCCAAACCAGAAAAAGGCCAGAATCTGTTCAACAAGTATGTGAAAAACGCGAAACTATGAGCCTGATGTGGGCAAATCCCAGACCTATCCCAGACATAACATGCGTTATCCTCTAAAATATTGATCGAAACCAGGTTTAATGGACTGTTTCAGTGTGGTACCACATTACTACGTGATCCAAACCAGAAAAAGCCAGGGATCTGTTCAAGAAGTATGTGAAAAATGCGAAAATATGACCCTGATGAGGGCAAATCCCGGACCTAACCTAGACCTATAATGAGTTATTCTCTAAAATATTCATCGAAGCCAGGTTTAATGGACTTTTTCATTGTGGTACCTCATTACTACGTGATCCAAACCAGAAAAAACCCAGGATCCGTGGAACAAGTACGTGAAGAATGCGAAAGTATGTGTCTGATGAGGGAAAATCCCAGGCCTAACCTAGACATAACATGCGTTATCCTCTAAAATATTCATCGAAACCAGGTTTAATGGACTGTTTCAGTGTGGTACCACATTACTACGAGACCCAAACCAGAATAAAACCCAGGATCTGTACAACTAGTATGTGAAGAATGCGAAAGTATGAGCCTGCTGAGGGCAAATCCTAGACCTAACCCAGACCTAACATGCGTTATCCTCTAAAATATTTATCAAGACCAGATTTAATGGACTGTTTCAGTGTGGTACCACATTAGTACATGATCCAAACAAGAATAAGCCAGGGATCTGTTCAACAAGTATGTGAAAAATGCGAAAGTATGACCCAGATGAGGGCAAATCCCAGACATGTCCCAGACCTAACATGCGTTGTCCTCTAAAATATTGATCGAAACCAGATTTAATGGACTGTTTCAGTGTGGTACCACATTACTACGTAATCCAAAGCAGAAGAAGCCAGGGATCTGTTCAACAAGTATGTGAACAATGCGAAAATATGGCCCTGATGAGGGCAAATCCCAGACCTATCCCAGACATAACATGCGTTATCCTCTAAAATATTGATCGAAACCAGGTTTAATGAATTGTTTCAGTGTGGTACCACATTACTACCTGATCCAAACCAGAAAAATCCGGGGATCTGTGCAACAAGTAAGTGAAAAATGCGAAAATATGACCCTGATGAGGGCAAATCCCGGACCTAACCTAGACCTAACATGAGTTATTCTCTAAAATATTCATCGAAGCCAGGTTTAATGGACCTTTTCAGTGTGGTACCCCATTACTACGTGATCCAAACCAGAAAAAACCCAGGATCCGTTCTACATGTATGTGAAGAATGCGAAATTATGAGTCTGATGAGGGAAAATCCCAGGCCTAACCTAGACCTAACATGCGTTACCCTCAAAATTATTGATCGAAACCAGGTTTAATCAACTGTTTCGGTGTGGTACCACATTACTACGTGATCCAAACCAGAAAAAGACCAGAATCTGGTCATCAACTATGAGAAATATGCGCAAGTACGAGCCTGATGAGAGCAAATCCCAGAGCTAACCAAGACCTAACATGCGATATTCTGTAAAATATTGATCGAAACCAGGTTTAATGGACTGTTTCAGTGTGGTACCACATTACGACGTGATCCAAACCAGAACAAACCCAGAATCTGTTCAACAAGTATGTGAAAAACGCGAAACTATGAGCCTGATGAGGGCAAATCCCAGACCTATCCCAGACATAACATGCGTTATCATCTAAAATATTGATCGAAACCAGGTTTAATAGACTGTTTCGGTGTGGTACCACATTACTACGTGATCCGAACCAGAAAATGCCAGGGATCTGTTCAACAAGTATGTGAAAAATGCGAAAGTATGTGTCTGATGAGCGAAAATTCCAGGCCTAACCTAGACATAACATGCGTTATCCTCTAAAATATTCTTCGAAACCAGGTTTAATGGACTGTTTCAGTGTGGTACCACATTACTACGTGATCCAATCCAGAAAAAACCCAGGATCCGTTCAACAAGTGTGTGAAGAATGCGAAAGTATGTATCTGATGAGGGAAGATCCCAAGCCTAACCTAGACATAGCATGCGTTATCCTCTAAAATATTGATCGAAACCAGGTTTAATGGACAGTTTCTGTGTGGTACCACATTACTACGTGATCCAAACCAGAAAAAGCCAGGGATCTGTTGAACTAGTATGTGAAGAATGCGAAAGTATGTGTCTGATGAGGGAAAATCCCAGGCCTAACCTAGACATAACATGCGTTATCCTCTAAAATAATGATCGAAACCAGGTTTAATGGACTATTTCAGTGTGGTACCACATTACTACGAGATCCAATCCAGAAAAACCCCAGGATCTGGCCATCAAGTATGAGAAATATGCGAAAGTACGTGCCTGATGAGAGCAAATCCCAGACCTAACATAGACCTAACATGAGTTATTCTCTAAAATATTCATCGAAGCCAGGTTTAATCGACAGTTTCAGTGTGGTACCACATTACTACGTGATCCAAACCAGAAAAAGCCAGGGATCTGTTCAACTAGTATGTGAAGAATGCGAAAGTATGTGTCTGATGAGGGAAAATCCCAGGCCTAACCTAGACATAACATGCGTTATCCTCTAAAATATTCTTCGAAACCAGGTTTAATGGACTGTTTCAGTGTGGTACCACATTACTACGTGATCCAATCCAGAAAAACCCCAGGATCTGGCCATCAAGAATGAGAAAAATGGGAAAGTATGAGCCTGCTGAGGGCAAATCCCAGACCTAACCTAGACCTAACATGAGTTATTCTCTAAAATATTTATCAAGACCAGATTTAATGGACTGTTTCAGGGTGGTACCACATTAGTACATGATCCAAACCAGAATAAGCCCAGGATCTGGCCATGAAGTATGAGAAATATGCGAAAGTACGAGCCTGATGAGAGCAAATCCGAGACCTAACCTAGACCTAACATGAGTTATTCTCTAAAATATTCATCGAAACCAGGTTTGATGGACTGTTTCAGTGTGGTACCACATTACTACGTGATACAATCCAGAAAAAGGCTAGAATCTAGCCATCAAGTATGAGAAATATGCGAAAGTATGAGCCCGCTGAGGGCAAATCCTAGACCTAACCCTGACCTAACATGAGTTATCCTCTAAAATATTTATCAAGACCAGATTTAATTGAATGTTTCAGTGTGGTACCACATTACTACGTGATCCAAACCAGAAAAAACACAGGATCTGTTCAACAAGTATGTGGAGAATGCGAAAGTATGTGTCTGATGAGGGCAAGTCCCTGGCCTAACCTAGACATAACATGCGTTATCCTCTAAAATATTCATCGAAACCAGGTTTAATGGACTGTTTCAGTGTGGTGCCACATTACTACGGGATCCAAACCAGAAAAAGGCCAGAATCTGTTCAACAAGTATGTGAAAAACGCGAAACTATGAGCCTGATGTGGGCAAATCCCAGACCTATCCCAGACATAACATGCGTTATCCTCTAAAATATTGATCGAAACCAGGTTTAATGGACTGTTTCAGTGTGGTACCGCATTACTACGTGATCCAAACCAGAAAAAGCCAGGGATCTGTTCAACAAGTATGTGAAAAATGCGAAAATATGACCCTGATGAGGGCAAATCCCGGACCTAACCTAGACCTATAATGAGTTATTCTCTAAAATATTCATCGAAGCCAGGTTTAATGGACTTTTTCATTGTGGTACCTCATTACTACGTGATCCAAAGCAGAAAAAACCCAGGATCCGTGGAACAAGTATGTGAAGAATGCGAAAGTATGTGTCTGATGATTGCAAATCCCAGGCCTATCCCAGACATAACATGCGTTATCCTCTAAAATATTGATCGAAACCAGGTTTAATGGACAGTTTCAGTGTGGTACCACATTACTACGTGATCCAAACCAGAAAAAACCCAGAATCTGTTCAACAAGTATGTGAAAAACGCGAAACTATGAGCCTGATGAGGGCAAATCCCAGACCTAACCCAGACATAACATGCGTTAACCTCTAAAATATTGATCGAAACCAGGTTTAATGAACAGTTTCAGTGTGGTACTACATTACTACGTGATCCAAACCAGAAAAAGCAAGGGATCTGTTCAACATGTATGTGAAAAATGCGAAAATATGACCCTGATGAGGGCAAATCCCGGACCTATCCTAGGCCTAACATGAGTTATTCTCTAAAATATTCATCGAAGCCAGTTTTAATGGACTTTTTCAGTGTGGTACCACATTACTACGTGATCCAAACCAGAAAAAACCCAGTATCCGTTCTACATGTATGTGAAGAATGCGAAATTATGTGTCTGATGAGGGAAAATCCAAGGCATAACCCAGACCTAACATGTGTTACCCTCAATATTATTGATCGAAACCAGGTTTAATCGACTGTTTCAGTGTGGTACCACATTACTACGTGATCCAAACCAGAAAAAGCCAGGGATCTGTTCAACAAGTATGTGAAACATGCGAAAATATGACCCTGATGAGGGCAAATCCCGGACCTATCCCAGACCTAACTTGCGTTATCCTCTAAAATATTGATCGAAACCAGGTTTAATTTACCGTTTCAGTGTGGTACCACATTACTACGTGATCCAATCCAGAAAAAGCCCAGGATCTAGTCATGAAGTATGAGAAATATGCGAAAGTATCAGCCTGATTAGGGCAAATCCTAGACCTAACCCAGACCTAACATGCGTTTTCCTCTAAAATATTTATCAAGACCAGGTTTAATCGACTGTTTCAGTGTGGTACCACATTGCTACGTGTTCCAAACCAGAATAAACCCAGGATCCGTTCAACAAGTATGTGAAGAATGCGAAAGTATGTGTGTGATGAGGGAAACTCCAAGGCATAACCTAGACATAACATGCGTTATCCTCTAAAATATTGATCGAAACCAGGTTTAATGGACAGTCTCAGTGTGGAACCACATTACTACGTGATCCAAACCAGAAAAAGCCCAGAATCTGGCCATCAAGTATGAGAAATATGCGAAAGTACGAGCCTGATGAGAGCAAATCGCAGACCTAACCTAGATCTAACATGAGCTATTCTCTAAAATATTCATCGAAGCCAGGTTTAATGGACTTTTTCAGTGTGGTACCACATTACTACGTGATCCAAACCTGAAAAAACCCAGGATCCGTTCAACAAGTATGTGAAGAATGCGAAAGTATGAGCCCGCTGAGGGCAAATCCTAGACCTAACCCTGACCTAACATGCGTTACCCTTAAAATTATTGATCGAAACCAGGTTTCATCGACTGTTTCAGTGTGGTACCACATTACTACGTGATCCAAACCAGAAAAAGCCAGGGATCTGTTCAACAAGTATGTGAAAAATGCGAAAATATGTGTCTGTTGAGGGCAAATCCCGGACCTATCCCAGACCTAACTTGCGTTATCCTCTGAAATATTGATCGAAACCAGGTTTAATTTACCGTTTCAGTGTGGTACCACATTACTACGTGATCCAAACCAGAAAAAAGCCAGAATCTGTTCAACAGGTATGTGAAAAATGCGAAAGTATGAGCCTGACGAGGGTAAATCCCAGACCTAACCCAGACCTAACATGCGTTATCCTCTAAAATATTTATCAAGACCAGATTTAATTGACTGTTTCAGTGTGGTACCACATTAGTACAAGATCCAAACCAGAATAAGCCAGGGATCTGTTCAACAAGTATGTGAAAAACGCGAAAGTATGACCCTGATGGGGGCAAATCCCAGACCTAACCTAGACCTAACATGAGTTATTCTCTAAAATATTCATCGAAGCCGGGTTTAATGGACTTTTTCAGTGTGGTACCACATTACTGCGTGATCCAAACCAGAAAAAACCCAGGATCCGTTCAACAAGTATGTGAAGAATGCGAAAGTATGAGCCTGCTGAGGGCAAATCCTAGACCTAACCCAGACCTAACATGCGTTATCCTCCAAAATATTTATCAAGACCAGATTTAATTGAACGTTTCAGCGTGGTATCACATTACTACGTGATCCAAACCATAAATATCCCAGGATCTGTTCAACAAGCATGTGAAGAATGCGAAAGTATGGGTCTGATGAGGGCAAATCCCAGGTCTAACCTAGACCTAGCATGAGTTATCCTTTAAAATATTAACCGAGACAAGGTTTCATGGACTGTTTCCATGTGGCACCACATTACTACGTGATCCAAACCAGAAAAAGCCCAGAATATGGCCATCAAGTATCAGAAATATGCGAAAGTATGACCCTGATTAGGGCAAATCCCAGGCCTAACCTAGACTTAGCATGAGTTATCCTCTAAAATGTTGATCATGACCAGGATTAATCGACTGTTTCAGTGTGGTACCACATTACTACCTGATCCAAACCAGAAATAACCCAGGATCTGTTCAACAAGTATGTGATGAATCCGAAAGTATGGGTCTGATGAGGGCAAATCCCAGGCCTAACCGAGACCTAGCATGAGTTACCCTCAAAAATATTGTTCGAGACCAGGATAAATCGACTGTTTCATTGTGGCACCACATTACTATGTGATCCAAACCAGAAAAAGCCCAGAATATGGCCATCAAGTATGAGAAATATGCGAAGGTATGACCCTGATGAAGGCAAATCCCAGGCCTAACCTAGACCTAGCATGAGCTATCCTCTAAACTGCTGATCGAGACCAGGATTAATCGACTGTTTCAGTGTGGTACCACTTTACTACGTGATCCAAACCAGAAAAACCCCGGATCTGTTCAACAAGTATGTTAAAAACGCGAAACTATGACCCTGATGAGGGCAGATCCCAGGCCTAATCTGGACCTAACATGCGTTATCCCCTAAAATATTTATCAAGACCAGGTTTAATCGACTGTTTCAGTGTGGTACCACATTACTACGTGATCCAAACCAGAAAAAACCCAGGATCCGTACAACTAGTATGTGAAGAATGCGAAAGTATGTGTCTGATGAGGGCAAATCCTAGACCTATCCCAGACCTAACTTGCGTTGTCCTCTAAAATATTGATGGAAACCAGTTTGAATGGACTGTTTCAGTGTGGTACCACATTACTACGTGATCCAAACCAGAAGAAGCCAGGGATCTGTTCAACAAGTATGTGAACAATGCGAAAATATGGCCCCGATGAGGGCAAATCCCAGGTTTAACCTAGACATAACATGCGTTATCCTCTAAAATATTCATCGAAACTAGGTTTAATCGAATGTTTCAGTGTGATACCACATCACTACGTGATCCAATCGATAAAAAGACCAGGTTCTAGCCATCAAGTATGAGAAATATGCGAAAGTATGAGCCCGCTGAGGGCAAATCCTAGACCTAACCCAGACCCAACATGCGTTATCCTCCAAAATATTTATCAAGACCAGATTTAATAGAATGTTTCAGTGTGGTACCACATTACTACGTGATGCAAACCTGAAAAGACCCAGGATCTGTTCAACAAGTATGTGGAGAATGCGAAAGTATGTGTCTGATGAGGGCAAATCCGTGGCCTAACCTAGACATAACATGCGTTATCCTCTGAAATATTCATCGAAACCAGGTTTAATGGACTGTTTCAGTGTGGTACCACATTACTACGGGATCCAAACCAGAAAAAGGCCAGAATCTGTTCAACAAGTATGTGAAAAACGCGAAAGTATGACCCTGATGGGGGCAAATCCCAGGCCTAATCTGGACCTAACATGCGTTATCCCCTAAAATATTGATCGAAACTAGGTTTAATGGACTGTTTCAGAGTGGTACCACATTACTACGTGATCCAAACCAGAAAAACCGAGGATCTGTTCAACAAGTATGTTAAAAATGCGAAAGTATGACCCTGATGAGGGCAAATCCCAGACCTATCCCAGACTTAACATGCGTTGTCCTCTAAAATATTGATCGAAACCAGATTTAGTGGACTGTTTCAGTGTGGTACCACATTACTACGTGATCTAAAACAGAAGAAGCCTGGGATCTGTTCAACAAGTATGTGAACAATGCAAAAATATGGCCCTGATGAGGGAAACTCCCAGGCCTAACCTAGACATAACATGCGTTATCCTCTGAAATATTGATCGAAACCAGGTTTAATGGACAGTTTCAGAGAGGTACCACATTACTACGTGATCCAACCAGAAGAAGCCCAGAATCTGGCCATCAAGTATGAGAAATATGCGAAAGTACGAGACGGATGAGAGCAAATCCCAGACCTAACCTAGACCTAACTTGAGTTATTCTCTAAAATATTGATCGAAACCAGATTTAGTGGACTGTTTCAGTGTGGTACCACATTACTACGTGATCTAAAACAGAAGAAGCCTGGGATCTGTTCAACAAGTATGTGAACAATGCAAAAATATGGCCCTGATGAGGGCAAATCCCAGACCTATCCCAGACCTAACTTGCGTTGTCCTCTAAAATATTGATGGAAACCAGTTTGAATGGACTGTTTCAGAGTGGTACCACATTACTACGTGATCCAAACCAGAAAAACCGAGGATCTGTTTAACAAGTATGTTAAAAATGCGAAAGTATGACCCTGATGAGGGCAAATCCCAGACCTATCCCAGACTTAACATGCGTTGTCCTCTAAAATATTGATCGAAACCAGATTTAGTGGACTGTTTCAGTGTGGTACCACATTACTACGTGATCCAAACCAGAAAAAGCAAGGGATCTGTTCAACAAGTATGTGAAAAATGCGAAAATATGACCCTCATGAGGGCAAATCCCAGACCTATCCCAGACTTAACATGCGTTGTCCTCTAAAATATTCATCGAAGCCAGGTTTAATGGACTTTTTCAGTGTGGTACCACATTACTACGTGATCCAAACCAGAAAAAACCCAGGATCCGTTCTACATGTATGTGAAGAATGCGAAATTATGTGTCTGATGAGGGAAAATCCCAGGCCTAACGTAGACCTAACATGCGTTACCCTTAAAATTATTGATCGAAACCAGGTTTCATCGACTGTTTCAGTGTTGTACCACATTACTACGTGATCCAAACCAGAAGAAGCCAGGGATCTGTTCAACAAGTATGTGAACAATGCGAAAATATGGCCCCGATGAGGGCAAATCCCAGGTTTAACCTAGACATAACATGCGTTATCCTCTAAAATATTCATCGAAACTAGGTTTAATTGAATGTTTCAGTGTGATACCACATCACTACGGGATCCAAACCAGAAAAAGGCCAGAATCTGTTCAACAAGTATGTGAAAAACGCGAAACTATGAGCCTGATGAGGGCAAAACCCAGACCTATCCCAGACATAACTTGCGTTATCCTCTAAAATATTGATCGAAACCAGGTTTAATTTACCGTTTCAGTGTGGTACCACATTACTTCGTGATCCAAACCAGAAAAACCGAGGATCCGTTCAACAAGTATGTGAAGAATGCGAAAGTATGTGTCTGATGAGGGAAACTCCCAGGCCTAACCTAGACATAACATGCGTTATCCTCTGAAATATTGATCGAAACCAGGTTTAATGGACAGTTTCAGAGAGGTACCACATTACTACGTGATCCAACCAGAAGAAGCCCAGAGTCTGGCCATCAAGTATGAGAAATATGCGAAAGTACGAGCCGGATGAGAGCAAATCCCAGACCTAACCTAGACCTAACTTGAGTTATTCTCTAAAATATTCATCGAAACCAGGTTTAATGGACTGTTTCAGTGTGGTACCACATTACTACGTGATCGAAACCAGAAGAAGCCTGGCATCTGTTCAACAAGTATGTGAACAATGCGAAAATATGACCCTGATGAGGGCAAATCCCAGGCCAAATCTAGACCTAACATGCGTTATCCTCTAAACTATTTATCGAAACTAGGTTTAATGGACTGTTTCAGTGTGGCACCACATTACTACGTGATCCAAACCAGAAATACCGAGGATCCGTTCAACAAGTATGTTAAAAATGCGAAAGTATGACCCTGATGAGGGGAAATCCCAGACCTATCCCAGACCTAACATGCGTTGTCCTCTAAAATATTGATCGAAACCAGATTTAATGGACTGTTTCAGTGTGGTACCACATTACTACGTGATCGAAACCAGAAGAAGCCTGGCATCTGTTCAATAAGTATGTGAACAATGCGAAAATATGGCCCTGATGAGGGCAAATCCCAGGTCTAACCTAGACATAACATGCGCTATCCTCTAAAATATTCATCGAAACTAGGTTTAATTGAATGTTTCAGTGTGATACCACATTACTACGTGATCCAATCCAGAAAAAGCCCAGGTTCTAGCCATCAAGTATGAGAAATATGCGATAGTATGAGCCCGCTGAGGGCAAATCCTAGACCTTACCCTGACCTAACATGCGTTATCCTCTAAAATATTTATCAAGACCAGATTTAATTGAATGTTTCAGTGTGGTACCACATTACTACGTGATCCAAACCAGAAAAAACCCAGGATCTGTTCAACAAGTATGTGGAGAATGCGAAAGTATGTGTCTGATGAGGGCAAATCCCTGGCCTAACCTAGACATAACATGCGTTATCCTCTAAAATATTCATCCTAACCAGGTTGAATGGACTGCTTCAGTGTGGTACCACATTACTACGTGATCCAAACCAGAAAAAGCCAGGGATCTGTTCAACAAGTAAGTGAAAAATGCGAAAATATGACCCTGATGAGGGCAAATCACGGACCTAACCTAGACCTAACATGAGCTATTCTCTAAAATATTCATCGAAGCCAGGTTTAATGGACTTTTTCAGTGTGGTACCACATTACTACGTGATCCAAACCTGAAAAAACCCAGGATCCGTTCAACAAGTATGTGAAGAATGCGAAAGTATGAGCCCGCTGAGGGCAAATCCTAGACCTAACCCTGACCTAACATGCGTTACCCTTAAAATTATTGATCGAAACCAGGTTTCATCGACTGTTTCAGTGTGGTACCACATTACTACGTGATCCAAACCAGAAAAAGCCAGGGATCTGTTCAACAAGTATGTGAAAAATGCGAAAATATGTGTCTGTTGAGGGCAAATCCCGGACCTATCCCAGACCTAACTTGCGTTATCCTCTGAAATATTGATCGAAACCAGGTTTAATTTACCGTTTCAGTGTGGTACCACATTACTACGTGATCCAAACCAGAAAAAACCCAGAATCTGTTCAACAGGTATGTGAAAAATGCGAAAGTATGAGCCTGACGAGGGTAAATCCCAGACCTAACCCAGACCTAACATGCGTTATCCTCTAAAATATTTATCAAGACCAGATTTAATGGACTGTTTCAGTGTGGTACCACATTAGTACAAGATCCAAACCAGAATAAGCCAGGGATCTGTTCAACAAGTATGTGAAAAACGCGAAAGTATGACCCTGATGGGGGCAAATCCCAGACCTAACCTAGACCTAACATGAGTTATTCTCTAAAATATTCATCGAAGCCGGGTTTAATGGACTTTTTCAGTGTGGTACCACATTACTACGTGATCCAAACCAGAAAAAACCCAGGATCCGTTCAACAAGTATGTGAAGAATGCGAAAGTATGAGCCTGCTGAGGGCAAATCCTAGACCTAACCCAGACCTAACATGCGTTATCCTCCAAAATATTTATCAAGACCAGATTTAATTGAACGTTTCAGCGTGGTATCACATTACTACGTGATCCAAACCATAAATATCCCAGGATCTGTTCAACAAGCATGTGAAGAATGCGAAAGTATGGGTCTGATGAGGGCAAATCCCAGGTCTAACCTAGACCTAGCATGAGTTATCCTTTAAAATATTAACCGAGACAAGGTTTCATGGACTGTTTCCATGTGGCACCACATTACTACGTGATCCAAACCAGAAAAAGCCCAGAATATGGCCATCAAGTATCAGAAATATGCGAAAGTATGACCCTGATTAGGGCAAATCCCAGGCCTAACCTAGACCTAGCATGAGTTATCCTCTAAAATGTTGATCATGACCAGGATTAATCGACTGTTTCAGTGTGGTACCACATTACTACCTGATCCAAACCAGAAATAACCCAGGATCTGTTCAACAAGTATGTGATGAATCCGAAAGTATGGGTCTGATGAGGGCAAATCCCAGGCCTAACCGAGACCTAGCATGAGTTACCCTCAAAAATATTGTTCGAGACCAGGATAAATCGACTGTTTCATTGTGGCACCACATTACTATGTGATCCAAACCAGAAAAAGCCCAGAATATGGCCATCAAGTATGAGAAATATGCGAAGGTATGACCCTGATGAAGGCAAATCCCAGGCCTAACCTAGACCTAGCATGAGCTATCCTCTAAACTGCTGATCGAGACCAGGATTAATCGACTGTTTCAGTGTGGTACCACTTTACTACGTGATCCAAACCAGAAAAACCCCGGATCTGTTCAACAAGTATGTTAAAAACGCGAAACTATGACCCTGATGAGGGCAGATCCCAGGCCTAATCTGGACCTAACATGCGTTATCCCCTAAAATATTTATCAAGACCAGGTTTAATCGACTGTTTCAGTGTGGTACCACATTACTACGTGATCCAAACCAGAAAAAACCCAGGATCCGTACAACTAGTATGTGAAGAATGCGAAAGTATGTGTCTGATGAGGGCAAATCCTAGACCTATCCCAGACCTAACTTGCGTTGTCCTCTAAAATATTGATGGAAACCAGTTTGAATGGACTGTTTCAGTGTGGTACCACATTACTACGTGATCCAAACCAGAAGAAGCCAGGGATCTGTTCAACAAGTATGTGAACAATGCGAAAATATGGCCCCGATGAGGGCAAATCCCAGGTTTAACCTAGACATAACATGCGTTATCCTCTAAAATATTCATCGAAACTAGGTTTAATCGAATGTTTCAGTGTGATACCACATCACTACGTGATCCAATCGATAAAAAGACCAGGTTCTAGCCATCAAGTATGAGAAATATGCGAAAGTATGAGCCCGCTGAGGGCAAATCCTAGACCTAACCCAGACCCAACATGCGTTATCCTCCAAAATATTTATCAAGACCAGATTTAATAGAATGTTTCAGTGTGGTACCACATTACTACGTGATGCAAACCTGAAAAGACCCAGGATCTGTTCAACAAGTATGTGGAGAATGCGAAAGTATGTGTCTGATGAGGGCAAATCCGTGGCCTAACCTAGACATAACATGCGTTATCCTCTGAAATATTCATCGAAACCAGGTTTAATGGACTGTTTCAGTGTGGTACCACATTACTACGGGATCCAAACCAGAAAAAGGCCAGAATCTGTTCAACAAGTATGTGAAAAACGCGAAAGTATGACCCTGATGGGGGCAAATCCCAGGCCTAATCTGGACCTAACATGCGTTATCCCCTAAAATATTGATCGAAACTAGGTTTAATGGACTGTTTCAGAGTGGTACCACATTACTACGTGATCCAAACCAGAAAAACCGAGGATCTGTTCAACAAGTATGTTAAAAATGCGAAAGTATGACCCTGATGAGGGCAAATCCCAGACCTATCCCAGACTTAACATGCGTTGTCCTCTAAAATATTGATCGAAACCAGATTTAGTGGACTGTTTCAGTGTGGTACCACATTACTACGTGATCTAAAACAGAAGAAGCCTGGGATCTGTTCAACAAGTATGTGAACAATGCAAAAATATGGCCCTGATGAGGGAAACTCCCAGGCCTAACCTAGACATAACATGCGTTATCCTCTGAAATATTGATCGAAACCAGGTTTAATGGACAGTTTCAGAGAGGTACCACATTACTACGTGATCCAACCAGAAGAAGCCCAGAATCTGGCCATCAAGTATGAGAAATATGCGAAAGTACGAGCCGGATGAGAGCAAATCCCAGACCTAACCTAGACCTAACTTGAGTTATTCTCTAAAATATTGATCGAAACCAGATTTAGTGGACTGTTTCAGTGTGGTACCACATTACTACGTGATCTAAAACAGAAGAAGCCTGGGATCTGTTCAACAAGTATGTGAACAATGCAAAAATATGGCCCTGATGAGGGCAAATCCCAGACCTATCCCAGACCTAACTTGCGTTGTCCTCTAAAATATTGATGGAAACCAGTTTGAATGGACTGTTTCAGAGTGGTACCACATTACTACGTGATCCAAACCAGAAAAACCGAGGATCTGTTTAACAAGTATGTTAAAAATGCGAAAGTATGACCCTGATGAGGGCAAATCCCAGACCTATCCCAGACTTAACATGCGTTGTCCTCTAAAATATTGATCGAAACCAGATTTAGTGGACTGTTTCAGTGTGGTACCACATTACTACGTGATCCAAACCAGAAAAAGCAAGGGATCTGTTCAACAAGTATGTGAAAAATGCGAAAATATGACCCTCATGAGGGCAAATCCCAGACCTATCCCAGACTTAACATGCGTTGTCCTCTAAAATATTCATCGAAGCCAGGTTTAATGGACTTTTTCAGTGTGGTACCACATTACTACGTGATCCAAACCAGAAAAAACCCAGGATCCGTTCTACATGTATGTGAAGAATGCGAAATTATGTGTCTGATGAGGGAAAATCCCAGGCCTAACGTAGACCTAACATGCGTTACCCTTAAAATTATTGATCGAAACCAGGTTTCATCGACTGTTTCAGTGTGGTACCACATTACTACGTGATCCAAACCAGAAGAAGCCAGGGATCTGTTCAACAAGCATGTGAACAATGCGAAAATATGGCCCCGATGAGGGCAAATCCCAGGTTTAACCTAGACATAACATGCGTTATCCTCTAAAATATTCATCGAAACTAGGTTTAATTGAATGTTTCAGTGTGATACCACATCACTACGGGATCCAAACCAGAAAAAGGCCAGAATCTGTTCAACAAGTATGTGAAAAACGCGAAACTATGAGCCTGATGAGGGCAAAACCCAGACCTATCCCAGACATAACTTGCGTTATCCTCTAAAATATTGATCGAAACCAGGTTTAATTTACCGTTTCAGTGTGGTACCACATTACTTCGTGATCCAAACCAGAAAAACCGAGGATCCGTTCAACAAGTATGTGAAGAATGCGAAAGTATGTGTCTGATGAGGGAAACTCCCAGGCCTAACCTAGACATAACATGCGTTGTCCTCTAAAATATTGATCGAAACCAGATTTAGTGGACTGTTTCAGTGTGGTACCACATTACTACGTGATCGAAACCAGAAGAAGCCTGGCATCTGTTCAACAAGTATGTGAACAATGCGAAAATATGACCCTGATGAGGGCAAATCCCAGGCCAAATCTAGACCTAACATGCGTTATCCTCTAAAATATTCATCGAAACCAGGTTTAATGGACTGTTTCAGTGTGGCACCACATTACTACGTGATCTAAAACAGAAGAAGCCTGGGATCTGTTCAACAAGTATGTGAACAATGCAAAAATATGGCCCTGATGAGGGAAACTCCCAGGCCTAACCTAGACCTAACTTGAGTTATTCTCTAAAATATTCATCGAAACCAGGTTTAATGGACTGTTTCAGTGTGGTACCACATTACTACGTGATCGAAACCAGAAGAAGCCTGGCATCTGTTCAACAAGTATGTGAACAATGCGAAAATATGACCCTGATGAGGGCAAATCCCAGGCCAAATCTAGACCTAACATGCGTTATCCTCTAAACTATTTATCGAAACTAGGTTTAATGGACTGTTTCAGTGTGGCACCACATTACTACGTGATCCAAACCAGAAATACCGAGGATCCGTTCAACAAGTATGTTAAAAATGCGAAAGTATGACCCTGATGAGGGGAAATCCCAGACCTATCCCAGACCTAACATGCGTTGTCCTCTAAAATATTGATCGAAACCAGATTTAATGGACTGTTTCAGTGTGGTACCACATTACTACGTGATCGAAACCAGACGAAGCCTGGCATCTGTTCAATAAGTATGTGAACAATGCGAAAATATGGCCCTGATGAGGGCAAATCCCAGGTCTAACCTAGACATAACATGCGCTATCCTCTAAAATATTCATCGAAACTAGGTTTAATTGAATGTTTCAGTGTGATACCACATTACTACGTGATCCAATCCAGAAAAAGCCCAGGTTCTAGCCATCAAGTATGAGAAATATGCGATAGTATGAGCCCGCTGAGGGCAAATCCTAGACCTAACCCTGACCTAACATGCGTTATCCTCTAAAATATTTATCAAGACCAGATTTAATTGAATGTTTCAGTGTGGTACCACATTACTACGTGATCCAAACCAGAAAAAACCCAGGATCTGTTCAACAAGTATGTGGAGAATGCGAAAGTATGTGTCTGATGAGGGCAAATCCCTGGCCTAACCTAGACATAACATGCGTTATCCTCTAAAATATTCATCCTAACCAGGTTGAATGGACTGCTTCAGTGTGGTACCACATTACTACGTGATCCAAACCAGAAAAAGCCAGGGATCTGTTCAACAAGTAAGTGAAAAATGCGAAAATATGACCCTGATGAGGGCAAATCACGGACCTAACCTAGACCTAACATGAGTTATTCTCTAAAATATTCATCGAAGCCAGGTTTAATGGACTTTTTCAGTGTGGTACCACATTACTACGTGATCCAAACCAGAAAAAACCCAGAATCTGTTCAACAAGTATGTGAAAAACGCGAAACTATGAGCCTGATGAGGGCAAATACCAGACCTATCCCAGACAGAACATGCGTTATCCTCTAAAATATTGATCGAAACCAGGTTTAATGGACAGTTTCAGTGTGGTACTACATTACTACGTGATCCAAACCAGAAAAAACCCAGTATCCGTTCTACATGTATGTGAAGAATGCGAAATTATGTGTCTGATGAGGGAAAATCCCAGGCCTAACGTAGACCTAACATGTGTTACCCTCAAAATTATTGATCGAAACCAGGTTTAATCGACTGTTTCAGTGTGGTACCACATTACTACGTGATCCAAACCAGAAAAAACCCAGAATCTGTTCAACAAGTATGTGAAAAACGCGAAACTACGAGCCTGATGAGGGCAAATCGCAGACCTAACCTAGACCTAACATGAGTTATTCTCTAAAATATTCATCGAAGCCAGGTTTAATGGACAGTTTCTGAGTGGTACCACATTACTACGTGATCCAACCAGAAGAAGCCCAGAATCTGGCCATCAAGTATGAGAAATATGCGAAAGTACGAGCCGGATGAGAGCAAATCCCAGAACTAACCTAGACCTAACATGCGTTATCCTCCAAAATATTTATCAAGACCAGATTTAATTGAACGTTTCAGCGTGGTATCACATTACTACGTGATCCAAACCATAAATATCCCAGGATCTGTTCAACAAGCATGTGAAGAATGCGAAAGTATGGGTCTGATGAGGGCAAATCCCAGGCCTAACCTAGACCTAGCATGAGTTATCCTTTAAAATATTAACCGAGACAAGGTTTCATGGACTGTTTCCGTGTGGCACCACATTACTACGTGATCCAAACCAAAAAAAGCCCAGAATATGGCCATCAAGTATCAGAAATATGCGAAAGTATGACCCTGATTAGGGCAAATCCCAGGCCTAACCTAGACCTAGCATGGGTTATCCTCTAAAATGTTGATCATGACCAGGATTAATCGACTGTTTCAGTGTGGTACCACATTACTACCTGATCCAAACCAGAAATAACCCAGGATCTGTTCAACAAGTATGTGATGAATCCGAAAGTATGGGTCTGATGAGGGCAAATCCCAGGCCTAACCGAGACCTAGCATGAGTTACCCTCTAAAATATTGTTCGAGACCAGGATTAATCGACTGTTTCCGTGTGGCACCACATTACTACGTGATCCAAACCAGAAAAAGCCCAGAATATGGCCATCAAGTATCAGAAATATGCGAAACTATGACCCTGATGAGGGCAGATCCCAGACCTATCCCAGACCTAACTTGCGTTGTCCTCTAAAATATTGATGGAAACCAGTTTGAATGGACTGTTTCAGTGTGGTACCACATTACTACGTGATCCAAACCAGAAGAAGCCAGGGATCAGTTCAACAAGTATGTGAACAATGCGAAAATATGGCCCCGATGAGGGCAAATCCCAGGTTTAACCTAGACATAACATGCGTTATCCTCTAAAATATTCATCGAAACTAGGTCTAATTGAATGTTTCATTGTGATACCACATCACTACGTGATCCAATCGATAAAAAGACCAGGTTCTAGCCATCAAGTATGAGAAATATGCGAAAGTATGAGCCCGCTGAGGGCAAATCCTAGACCTAACCCAGACCCAACATGCGTTATCCTCCAAAATATTTATCAAGACCAGATTTAATAGAATGTTTCAGTGTGGTACCACATTACTACGTGATGCAAACCTGAAAAGACCCAGGATCTGTTCAACAAGTATGTGGAGAATGCGAAAGTATGTGTCTGATGAGGGCAAATCCGTGGCCTAACCTAGACATAACATGCGTTATCCTCTGAAATATTCATCGAAACCAGGTTTAATGGACTGTTTCAGTGTGGTACCACATTACTACGGGATCCAAACCAGAAAAAGGCCAGAATCTGTTCAACAAGTATGTGAAAAACGCGAAAGTATGACCCTGATGGGGGCAAATCCCAGGCCTAATCTGGACCTAACATGCGTTATCCCCTAAAATATTGATCGAAACTAGGTTTAATGGACTGTTTCAGAGTGGTACCACATTACTACGTGATCCAAACCAGAAAAACCGAGGATATGTTCAACAAGTATGTTAAAAATGCGAAAGTATGACCCTGATGAGGGCAAATCCCGGACCTAATCTAGGCCCAACATGAGTTATTCTCTAAAATATTCATCGAAGCCAGGTTTAATGAACTTTTTCAGTGTGGTACCACATTACTACGTGATCCAAACCAGAAGAAGCCAGGGATCTGTTCCACAAGTATGTGAACAATGCGAAAATATGGCCCCGATGAGGGCAAATCCCTGGTTTAACCTAGACATAACATGCGTTATCCTCTAAAATATTCATCGAAACTAGGTTTAATTGAATGTTTCAGTGTGATACCACATCACTACGGGATCCAAACCAGAAAAAGGCCAGAATCTGTTCAACAAGTATGTGAAAAACGCGAAACTATGAGCCTGATGAGGGCAAATCCCAGACCTATGCCAGACATAACTTGCGTTATCCTCTAAAATATTGATCGAAACCAGGTTTAATTTACCGTTTCAGTGTGGTACCACATTACTTCGTGATCCAAACCTGAAAAACCGAGGATCCGTTCAACAAGTATGTGAAGAATGCGAAAGTATGTGTCTGATGAGGGAAACTCCCAGGCCTAACCTAGACATAACATGCGTTATCCTCTGAAATATTGATCGAAACCAGGTTTAATGGACAGTTTCAGAGAGGTACCACATTACTACGTGATCCAACCAGAAGAAGCCCAGAATCTGGCCATCAAGTATGAGAAATATGCGAAAGTACGAGCCGGATGAGAGCAAATCCCAGACCTAACCTAGACCTAACTTGAGTTATTCTCTAAAATATTCATCGAAACCAGGTTTAATGGACTGTTTCAGTGTGGTACCACATTACTACGTGATCGAAACCAGAAGAAGCCTGGCATCTGTTCAACAAGTATGTGAACAATGCGAAAATATGACCCTAATGAGGGCAAATCCCAGGCCTAATCTAGACCTAACATGCGTTATCCTCTAAACTATTTATCGAAACTAGGTTTAATGGACTGTTTCAGTGTGGCACCACATTACTACGTGATCCAAACCAGAAATACCGAGGATCCGTTCAACAAGTATGTTAAAAATGCGAAAGTATGACCCTGATGAGGGGAAATCCCAGACCTATCCCAGACCTAACATGCGTTGTCCTCTAAAATATTGATCGAAACCAGATTTAATGGACTGTTTCAGTGTGGTACCACATTACTACGTGATCGAAACCAGAAGAAGCCTGGCATCTGTTCAATAAGTATGTGAACAATGCGAAAATATGGCCCTGATGAGGGCAAATCCCAGGTCTAACCTAGACATAACATGCGCTATCCTCTAAAATATTCATCGAAACTAGGTTTAATTGAATGTTTCAGTGTGATACCACATTACTACGTGATCCAATCCAGAAAAAGCCCAGGTTCTAGCCATCAAGTATGAGAAATATGCGAAAGTATGAGCCCGCTGAGGGCAAATCCTAGACCTAACCCTGACCTAACATGCGTTACCCTTAAAATTATTGATCGAAACCAGGTTTCATCGACTGTTTCAGTGTGGTACCACATTACTACGTGATCGAAACCAGAAGAAGCCTGGCATCTGTTCAACAAGTATGTGAACAATGCGAAAATATGGCCCTGATGACGGCAAATCCCAGGTCTAACCTAGACATAACATGCTCTATCCTCTAAAATATTCATCGAAACTATGTTTAGTTAAATGTTTCAGTGTAATACCACATTACTACGTGACCCAATCCAGAAAAAGCCCAGGTTCTAGCCATCAAGTATGAGGGATATGCGAAAGTATGAGCCCGCTGAGGGCAAATCCTAGACCTAACCCTGACCTAACATGCGTTATCCTCTAAAATATTTATCAAGACCAGATTTAATTGAATGTTTCAGTGTGGTACCACATTACTACGTGATCCAAACCAGAAAAAAACCCAGGATCTGTTCAACAAGTATGTGGAGAATGCGAAAGTATGTGTCTGATGAGGGCAAGTCCCTGGCCTAACCTAGACATAACAAGCGTTATCCTCTAAAATATTCATCCTAACCAGGTTGAATGGACTGCTTCAGTGTGGTACCACATTACTACGTGATCCAAACCAGAAAAAGCCAGGGATCTGTTCAACAAGTAAGTGAAAAATGCGAAAATATGACCCTGATGAGGGCAAATCACGGACCTAACCAAGACCTAACATGAGTTATTCTCTAAAATATTCATCGAAGCCAGGTTTAATGGACTTTTTCAGTGTGGTACCTCATTACTACGTGATCCAAACCAGAAAAAACCCAGAATCTGTTCAACAAGTATGTGAAAAACGCGAAACTATGAGCCTGATGAGGGCAAATCCCAGACCTATCCCAGACATAACATGCGTTATCCTCTAAAATATTGATCGAAACCAGGTTTAATGGACAGTTTCAGTGTAGTACTACATTACTACGTGATCCAAACCAGAAAAAGCAAGGGATCTGTTCAACAAGTATGTGAAAAATGCGAAAATATGACCCTCATGAGGGCAATTCCCGGACCTAATCTAGGCCTAACATGAGTTATTCTCTAAAATATTCATCGAAGCCAGGTTTAATGGACTTTTTCAGTGTGGTACCACATTACTACGTGATCCAAACCAGAAAAAACCCAGGATCCGTTCTACATGTATGTGAAGAATGCGAAATTATGTGTCTGATGAGGGAAAATCCCAGGCCTAACGTAGACCTAACATGCGTTACCCTTAAAATTATTGATCGAAACCAGGTTTCATCGACTGTTTCAGTGTGGTACCACATTACTACGTGATCCAAACCAGAAAAAGCCAGGGATCTGTTCTACATGTATGTGAAGAATGCGAAATTATGTGTCTGTTGAGGGCAAATCCCGGACCTATCCCAGACCTAACTTGCGTTATCCTCTAAAATATTGATCGAAACCAGGTTTAATTTACCGTTTCAGTGTGGTACCACATTACTATGTGATCCAATCCAGAAAAAGCCCAGGATCTAGCCATGAAGTATGAGAAACATGCGAAGTTATGAGCCTGATTATGGCAAATCCTAGACCTAACCCAGACCTAACATGCGTTATCCTCTAAAATATTTATCAAGACCAGGTTTAATCGACTGTTTCAGTGTGGTACCACATTGCTACGTGATCCAAACCAGAAAAAACACAGGATCCGTTCAACAAGTATGTGAAGAATGCGAAAGTATGTGTCTGATGAGGGAAACTCCCAGGCCTATCCTAGACATAACATGCGTTATCCTCTAAAATATTCATCCTAACCAGGTTGAATGGACTGCTTCAGTGTGGTACCACATTACTACGTGATCGAAACCAGAAGAAGCCTGGCATCTGTTCCACAAGTATGTGAACAATGCGAAAATATGACCCTGATGAGGGCAAATCCCAGGCCTAATCTAGACCTAACATGCGTTATCCTCTAAAATATTCATCCTAACCAGGTTGAATGGACTGCTTCAGTGTGGTACCACATTACTACGTGATCCAAACCAGAAAAAGCCAGGGATCTGTTCTACATGTATGTGAAGAATGCGAAATTATGTGTCTGTTGAGGGCAAATCCCGGACCTATCCCAGACCTAACTTGCGTTATCCTCTAAAATATTGATGGAAACCAGGTTTAATTTACCGTTTCAGTGTGGTACCACATTACTATGTGATCCAATCCAGAAAAAGCCCAGGATCTAGCCATGAAGTATGAGAAACATGCGAAATTATGAGCCTGATTATGGCAAATCCTAGACCTAACCCAGACCTAACATGCGTTATCCTCTAAAATATTGATCGAAACCAGGTTTAATTTACCGTTTCAGTGTGGTACCACATTACTACGTGATCCAAACCAGAAAAAACCCAGAATCTGTTCAACAAGTATGTGAAAAACGCGAAACTATGAGCCTGATGAGGGCAAATCCCAGACCTATCCCAGACATAACATGCGTTATCCTCTAAAATATTGATCGAAACCAGGTTTAATGGACAGTTTCAGTGTGGTACTACATTACTACGTGATCCAAACCAGAAAAAGCAAGGGATCTGTTCAACAAGTATGTGAAAAATGCGAAAATATGACCCTGATGAGGGCAAATCCCGGACCTAACCTAGGCCTAACATGAGTTATTCTCTAACATATTCATCGAAGCCAGGTTTAATGGACTTTTTCAGTGTGGTACCACATTACTACGTGATCCAAACCAGAAAAAAACCAGGATCCGTTCTACATGTATGTGAAGAATGCGAAAGTATGTGTCTGATGAGGGAAACTCTCAGGCATAACCTAGACATAACATGCGTTATCCTCTAAAATATTGATCGAAACCAGGTTTAATGGACAGTTTCAGTGTGGTACCACATTACTACGTGATCCAAACCAGAAAAAGCCCAGAATCTGGCCATCAAGTATGAGAAATATGCGAAAGTACGAGCCTGATAAGAGCAAATCGCAGACCTAACCTAGACCTAACATGAGTTATTCTCTAAAATATTCATCGAAGCCAGGTTTAATGGACTTTTTCAGTGTGGTACCACATTACTACGTGATCCAAACCTGAAAAAACCCAGGATCCGTTCAACAAGTATGTGAAGAATGCGAAAGTATGACCCTGATGGGGGCAAATCCCAGGCCTAATCTAGACCTAACATGCGTTATCCTCTAAAATATTTATCAAGACCAGATTTAATGGACTGTTTCAGTGTGGTACCACATTAGTACATGATCCAAACCAGAATAAGCCAGGGATCTGTCCAACAAGTATGTGAAAAACGCGAAAGTATGACCCTGATGGGGGCAAATCCCAGGCCTAATCTAGACCTAACATGCGTTATCCTCTAACATATTGATCGAAACTAGGTTTAATGGTCTGTTTCAGTGTGGTACCACATTACTACGTGATCCAAACCAGAAAAACCGAGGAACTGATCAACAAGTATGTTAAAAATGCGAAAGTATGTCCCTGATGAGGGCAAATCCCAGACCTATCCCAGACCTAACATGCGTTGTCCTCTAAAATATTGGTCGAAACCAGATTTAATGGGCTGTTTCAGTGTGGTACCACATTACTACGTGATCCAAACCAGAAGAAGCCAGGGATCTGTTCAACAAGTAAGTGAAAAATGCGAAAATATGACCGTGATGATGGCAAATCACGGACCTAACCTAGACCTAACATGAGTTATTCTCTAAAATATTCATCGAAGCCAGGTTAATGGACTTTTTCAGTGTGGTACCACATTACTACGTGATCCAAACCAGAAAAAACCCAGAATCTGTTCAACAAGTATGTGAAAAACGCGAAACTATGAGCCTGATGAGGGCAAATCCCAGACCTATCCCAGACATAACATGCGTTATCCTCTAAAATATTGATCGAAACCAGGTTTAATGGACAGTTTCAGTGTGGTACTACATTACTACGTGATCCAAACCAGAAAAAGCAAGGGATCTGTTCAACAAGTATGTGAAAAATGCGAAAATATGACCCTCATGAGGGCAATTCCCGGACCTAATCTAGGCCTAACATGAGTTATTCTCTAAAATATTCATCGAAGCCAGGTTTAATGGACTTTTTCTGTGTGGTACCACATTACTACGTGATCCAAACCAGAAAAAACCCAGGATCCGTTCTACATGTATGTGAAGAATGCGAAATTATGTGTCTGATGAGGGAAAATCCCAGGCCTAACGTAGACCTAACATGCGTTACCCTTAAAATTATTGATCGAAACCAGGTTTCATCGACTGTTTCAGTGTGGTACCACATTACTACGTGATCCAAACCAGAAAAAGCCAGGGATCTGTTCTACATGTATGTGAAGAATGCGAAATTATGTCTCTGTTGAGGGCAAATCCCGGACCTATCCCAGACCTAACTTGCGTTATCCTCTAAAATATTGATCGAAACCAGGTTTAATTTACCGTTTCAGTGTGGTACCACATTACTACGTGATCCAAACCAGAGAAACCGAGGATCCGTTCAACAAGTATGTTAAAAATGCGAAAGTATGACCCTGTTGAGGGGAAATCCCAGACCTATCCCAGACCTAACATGCGTTGTCCTCTAAAATATTGATCGAAACCAGATTTAGTGGACTGTTTCAGTGTGGTACCACATTACTACGTGATCTAAAACAGAAGAAGCCTGGGATCTGTTCAACAAGTATGTGAACAATGCAAAAATATGGCCCTGATGAGGGCAAATCCCAGGTCTAACCTAGACATAACATGCGTTATCCTCTAAAATATTGATCGAAACCAGGTTTAATTTACTGTTTCAGTGTGGTACCACATTGCTACGTGATCCAAACCAGAAAAAACCCAGGATCCGTTCAACAAGTATGTGAAGAATGCGAAAGTATGTGTCTGGTGAGGGAAAATCCCAGGCCTAACCTAGACATAACATGCGTTATCCTCTAAAATATTGATCGAAACCAGGTTTAATGGACAGTTTCAGTGTGGTACCGCATTACTACGTGATCCAAACCAGAAAAAGCCCAGAATCTGGCCATCAAGTATGAGAAATATGCGAAAGTATGAGCCTGCTGAGGGCAAATCCTAGACCTAACCCAGACCTAACATGCGTTATCCTCTAAAATATTTATCAAGACCAGATTTAATGGACTGTTTCAGTGTGGTACCACATTAGTACATGATCCAAACCAGAATAAGCCAGGGATCTGTTCAACAAGTATGTGAAAAACGCGAAAGTATGGCCCTGATGGGGGCAAATCCCAGACCTAACCTAGACCTAACATGAGTTATTCTCTAAAATATTCATCGAAGCCGGGTTTAATGGACTTTTTCAGTGTGGTACCACATTACTACGTGATCCAAACCAGAAAAAACCCAGGACCCGTTCAACAAGTATGTGAAGAATGCGAAAGTATGAGCCTGCTGAGGGCAAATCCCAGGCCTAACCTAGACCTAGCATGAGTTATCCTCTAAGTACAAGTATGTCAAAAACGCGAAAGTATGTCCCTGATCAGGGCAAATCCCAGACCTATCCCAGACCTAACATGCGTTGTCCTCTAAAATATTGATCGAAACCAGATTTAATGGGCTGTTTCAGTGTGGTACCACATTACTACGTGATCCAAACCAGAAGAAGCCAGGGATCTGTTCAACAAGTATGTGAACAATGCGAAAATATGGCCCCGATGAGGGCAAATCCCAGGTTTAACCTAGACATAACATGCGTTATCCTCCAAAATATTCATCGAAACCAGGTTTAATGGACTGTTTCTGTGTGGTACCACATTACTACGGGATCCAAACCAGAAAAAGGCCAGAATCTGTTCAACAAGTATGTGAAAAACGCGAAACTATGAGCCTGATGAGGGCAAATCCCAGACCTATCCCAGACATAACGTGCGTTATCCTCTAAAATATTTATCAAGACCAGGTTTAATCGACTGTTTCAGTGTGGTACCACATTGCTACGTGATCCAAACCAGAAAAAACCCAGGATCCGTTCAACAAGTATGTGAAGAATGCGAAAGTATGTGTCTGATGAGGGAAACTCCCAGGCCTAACCTAGACATAACATGCGTTATCCTCTAAAATATTGATCGAAACCAGGTTTAATGGACAGTTTCAAAGTGGTACCACATTACTACGTGATCCAACCAGAAGAAGCCCAGAATCTGGCCATCAAGTATGAGAAATATGCGAAAGTACGAGCCGGATGAGAGCAAATCCCAGACCTAACCTAGACCTAACTTGAGTTATTCTCTAAAATATTCATCGAAACCAGGTTTAATGGACTGTTTCAGTGTGGTACCACATTACTACGTGATCGAAACCAGAAGAAGCCTGGCATCTGTCCAACAAGTATGTGAACAATGCGAAAATATGACCCTGATGAGGGCTAATCCCAGGCCTAATCTAGACCTAACATGCGTTATCCTCTAAACTATTTATCGAAACTAGGTTCAATGGACTGTTTCAGTGTGGCACCACATTACTACGTGATCCAAACCAGAAAAACCGAGGATCTGTTCAACAAGTATGTTAAAAATGCGAAAGTATGACCCTGATGAGGGGAAATCCCAGACCTATCCCAGACTTAACATGCGTTGTCCTCTAAAATATTGATCGAAACCAGATTTAGTGGACTGTTTCAGTGTGGTGCCACATTACTACGTGATCTAAAACAGAAGAAGCCTGGGATCTGTTCAACAAGTATGTGAACAATGCAAAAATATGGCCCTGATGAGGGCAAATCCCAGGTCTAACCTAGACATAAGATGCGTTATCCTCTAAAATATTCATCGAAACTAGGTTTAATTGAATGTTTCAGTGTGATACCACATTACTACGTGATCCTATCCAGAAAAAGCCCAGGTTCTAGCCATCAAGTATGAGAAATATGCGAAAGTATGAGCCCGCTGAGGGCAAATCCTAGACCTAACCCAGACCTAACATGCGTTATCCTCCAAAATATTTATCAAGACCAGATTTAATTGAACGTTTCAGCGTGGTATCACATTACTACGTGATCCAAACCATAAATATCCCAGGATCTGTTCAACAAGCCATGTGAAGAATGCGAAAGTATGGGTCTGATGAGGGCAAATCCCTGGCCTAACCTAGACATAACATGCGTTATCCTCTAAAATATTCATCCTAACCAGGTTGAATGGACTGCTTCAGTGTGGTACCACATTACTACGTGATCCAAACCAGAAAAAGCCAGGGATCTGTTCAACAAGTAAGTGAAAAATGCGAAAATATGACCCTGATGAGGGCAAATCACGGACCTAACCTAGACCTAACGTGAGTTATTCTCTAAAATATTGATCGAAACCAGGTTTAATGAACAGTTTCAGTGTGGTACTACATTACTACGTGATCCAAACCAGAAAAAGCAAGGGATCTGTTCAACATGTATGTGAAAAATGCGAAAATATGACCCTGATGAGGGCAAATCCCGGACCTAACCTAGGCCTAACATGAGTTATTCTCTAAAATATTCATCGAAGCCAGGTTTAATGGACTTTTTCAGTGTGGTACCACATTACTACGTGATCCAAACCAGAAAAAACCCAGTATCCGTTCTACATGTATGTGAAGAATGCGAAATTATGTGTCTGATGAGGGAATATCCCAGTCCTAACGTAGACCTAACATGTGTTACCCTCAATATTATTGATCGAAACCAGGTTTAATCGACTGTTTCAGTGTGGTACCACATTACTACGTGATCCAAACCAGAAAAAGCCAGGGATCTGTTCAACAAGTATGTGAAACATGCGAAAATATGACCCTGATGAGGGCAAATCCCGGACCTATCCCAGACCTAACTTGCGTTATCCTCTAAAATATTGATCGAAACCAGGTTTAATTTACCGTTTCAGTGTGGTACCACATTACTACGTGATCCAATCCAGAAAAAGCCCAGGATCTAGTCATGAAGTATGAGAAATATGCGAAAGTATCAGCCTGATTAGGGCAAATCCTAGACCTAACCCAGACCTAACATGCGTTATCCTCTAAAATATTTCTCAAGACCAGGTTTAATCGACTGTTTCAGTGTGGTACCACATTGCTACGTGTTCCCAACCAGAATAAACCCAGGATCCGTTCAACAAGTATGTGAAGAATGCGAAAGTATGTGTGTGATGAGGGAAACTCCAAGGCATAACCTAGACATAACATGCGTTATCCTCTAAAATATTGATCGAAACCAGGTTTAATGGACAGTCTCAGTGTGGAACCACATTACTACGTGATCCAAACCAGAAAAAGCCCAGAATCTGGCCATCAAGTATGAGAAATATGCGTAAGTACGAGCCTGATGAGAGCAAATCGCAGACCTAATCTAGACCTAACATGAGCTATTCTCTAAAATATTCATCGAAGCCAGGTTTAATGGACTTTTTCAGTGTGGTACCACATTACTACGTGATCCAAACCTGAAAAAACCCAGGATCCGTTCAACAAGTATGTGAAGAATGCGAAAGTATGACCCTGATGGGGGCAAATCCCAGGCCTAATCTAGATCTAACATGCGTTATCCTCTAAAATATTCATCGAAACTAGGTTTAATTGAATGTTTCAGTGTGATACCACATTACTACGTGATCCAATCCAGAAAAAGCCCAGGTTCTAGCCATCAAGTATGAGAAATATGCGAAAGTATGAGCCTGACGAGGGTAAATTCCAGACCTAACCCAGACCTAACATGCGTTATCCTCTAAAATATTTATCAAGACCAGATTTAATGGACTGTTTCAGTGTGGTACCACATTAGTACATGATCCAAACCAGAATAAGCCAGGGATCTGTTCAACAAGTATGTGAAAAACGCGAAAGTATGACCCTGATGTGGGCAAATCCCAGACCTAACCTAGACCTAACATGAGTTATTCTCTAAAATATTCATCGAAGCCGGGTTTAATGGACTTTTTCAGTGTGGTACCACATCACTACGTGATCCAAACCAGAAAAAACCCAGGATCCGTTCTACATGTATGTGAAGAATGCGAAATTATGTGTCTGATGAGGGAAAATCCCAGGCCTAACGTAGACCTAACATGCGTTACCCTTAAAATTATTGATCGAAACCAGGTTTCATCGACTGTTTCAGTGTGGTACCACATTACTACGTGATCCAAACCAGAAAAAGCAAGGGATCTGTTCAACAAGTATGTGAAAAATGCGAAAATATGACCCTCATGAGGGCAAATCCCGGACCTAATCTAGGCCTAACATGAGTTATTCTCTAAAATATTCATCGAAGCCAGGTTTAATGGACTTTTTCAGTGTGGTACCACATTACTACGTGATCCAAACCAGAAAAAACCCAGGATCCGTTCTACATGTATGTGAAGAATGCGAAATTATGTGTCTGATGAGGGAAAATCCCAGGCCTAACGTAGACCTAACATGCGTTACCCTTAAAATTATTGATCGAAACCAGGTTTCATCGACTGTTTCAGTGTGGTACCACATTACTACGTGATCCAAACCAGAAGAAGCCAGGGATCTGTTCAACAAGTATGTGAACAATGCGAAAATATGGCCCCGATGAGGGCAAATCCCAGGTTCAACCTAGACATAACATGCGTTATCCTCTAAAATATTCATCGAAACTAGGTTTAATTGAATGTTTCAGTGTGATACCACATCACTACGGGATCCAAACCAGAAAAAGGCCAGAATCTGTTCAACAAGTATGTGAAAAACGCGAAACTATGAGCCTGATGCGGGCAAATCCCAGACCTATCCCAGACATAACTTGCGTTATCCTCTAAAATATTGATCGAAACCAGGTTTAATTTACCGTTTCAGTGTGGTACCACATTACTTCGTGATCCAAACCAGAAAAACCGAGGATCCGTTCAACAAGTATGTGAAGAATGCGAAAGTATGTGTCTGATGAGGGAAACTCCCAGGCCTAACCTAGACATAACATGCGTTATCCTCTGAAATATTGATCGAAACCAGGTTTAATGGACAGTTTCAGAGAGGTACCACATTACTACGTGATCCAACCAGAAGAAGCCCAGAATCTGGCCATCAAGTATGAGAAATATGCGAAAGTACGAGCCGGATGAGAGCAAATCCCAGACCTAACCTAGACCTAACTTGAGTTATTCTCTAAAATATTCATCGAAACCAGGTTTAATGGACTGTTTCAGTGTGGTACCACATTACTACGTGATCGAAACCAGAAGAAGCCTGGCATCTGTTCAACAAGTATGTGAACAATGCGAAAATATGGCCCCGATGAGGGCAAATCCCAGGTTTAACCTAGACATAACATGCGTTATCCTCTAAAATATTCATCGAAACTAGGTTTAATTGAATGTTTCAGTGTGATACCACATCACTACGTGATCCAATCGATAAAAAGACCAGGTTCTAGCCATCAAGTATGAGAAATATGCGAAAGTATGAGCCCGCTGAGGGCAAATCCTAGACCTAACCCAGACCCAACATGCGTTATCCTCCAAAATATTTATCAAGACCAGATTTAATAGAATGTTTCAGTGTGGTACCACATTACTACGTGATGCAAACCTGAAAAGACCCAGGATCTGTTCAACAAGTATGTGGAGAATGCGAAAGTATGTGTCTGATGAGGGCAAATCCGTGGGCTAACCTAGACATAACATGCGTTATCCTCTGAAATATTCATCGAAACCAGGTTTAATGGACTGTTTCAGTGTGGTACCACATTACTACGGGATCCAAACCAGAAAAAGGCCAGAATCTGTTCAACAAGTATGTGAAAAACGCGAAAGTATGACCCTGATGGGGGCAAATCCCAGGCCTAATCTGGACCTAACATGCGTTATCCCCTAAAATATTGATCGAAACTAGGTTTAATGGACTGTTTCAGAGTGGTACCACATTACTACGTGATCCAAACCAGAAAAACCGAGGATCTGTTCAACAAGTATGTTAAAAACGCGAAAGTATGACCCTGATGAGGGCAAATCCCGGACCTAATCTAGGCCTAACATGAGTTATTCTCTAAAATATTCATCGAAGCCAGGTTTAATGGACTTTTTCAGTGTGGTACCACATTACTACGTGATCCAAACCAGAAAAAACCCAGGATCCGTTCTACATGTATGTGAAGAATGCGAAATTATGTGTCTGATGAGGGAAAATCCCAGGCCTAACGTAGACCTAACATGCGTTACCCTTAAAATTATTGATCGAAACCAGGTTTCATCGATTGTTTCAGTGTGGTACCACATTACTACGTGATCCAAACCAGAAGAAGCCAGGGATCTGTTCCACATGTATGTGAACAATGCGAAAATATGGCCCCGATGAGGGCAAATCCCAGGTTTAACCTAGACATAACATGCGTTATCCTCTAAAATATTCATCGAAACTAGGTTTAATTGAATGTTTCAGTGTGATACCACATCACTAGGGGATCCAAACCAGAAAAAGGCCAGAATCTGTTCAACAAGTATGTGAAAAACGCGAAACTATGAGCCTGATGAGGGCAAATCCCAGACCTATCCCAGACATAACTTGCGTTATCCTCTAAAATATTGATCGAAACCAGGTTTAATTTACCGTTTCAGTGTGGTACCACATTACTTCGTGATCCAAACCAGAAAAACCGAGGATCCGTTCAACAAGTATGTGAAGAATGCGAAAGTATGTGTCTGATGAGGGAAACTCCCAGGCCTAACCTAGACATAACATGCGTTATCCTCTGAAATATTGATCGAAACCAGGTTTAATGGACAGTTTCAGAGAGGTACCACATTACTACGTGATCCAAACCAGAAAATGCAAGGGATCTGTTCAACAAGTATGTGAAAAATGCGAAAATATGACCCTGATGAGGGCAAATCCCGGACCTAACCTAGGCCTAACATGAGTTATTCTCTAAAATATTCATCGAAGCCAGGTTTAATGGACTTTTTCAGTGTGGTACCACATTACTACGTGATCCAAACCAGAAAAAACCCAGTATCCGTTCTACATGTATGTGAAGAATGCGAAATTATGTGTCTGATGAGGGAAAATCCCAGGCCTAACGTAGACCTAACATGTGTTACCCTCAAAATTATTGATCGAAACCAGGTTTAATCGACTGTTTCAGTGTGGTACCACATTACTACGTGATCCAAACCAGAAAAAACCCAGAATCTGTTCAACAAGTATGTGAAAAACGCGAAACCATGAGCCTGATGAGGGCAAATCGCAGACCTAACCTAGACCTAACATGAGTTATTCTCTAAAATATTCATCGAAGCCAGGTTTAATGGACAGTTTCTGAGTGGTACCACATTACTACGTGATCCAACCAGAAGAAGCCCAGAATCTGGCCATCAAGTATGAGAAATATGCGAAAGTACGAGCCGGATGAGAGCAAATCCCAGACCTAACCTAGACCTAACTTGAGTTATTCTCTAAAATATTCATCGAAACCAGGTTTAATGGACTGTTTCAGTGTGGTACCACATTACTACGTGATCGAAACCAGAAGAAGCCTGGCATCTGTTCAACATGTATGTGAACAATGCGAAAATATGACCCTGATGAGGGCAAATCCCAGGCCTAATCTAGACCTAACATGCGTTATCCTCTAAACTATTTATCGAAACTAGGTTTAATGGACTGTTTCAGTGTGGCACCACATTACTACGTGATCCAAACCAGAAAAACCGAGGATCCGTTCAACAAGTATGTTAAAAATGCGAAAGTATGACCCTGATGAGGGGAAATCCCAGACCTATCCCAGACCTAACATGCGTTGTCCTCTAAAATATTGATCGAAACCAGGTTTAATGGACAGTTTCAGTGTGGTACTACATTACTACGTGATCCAACCAGAAGAAGCCCAGAATCTGGCCATCAAGTATGAGAAATATGCGAAAGTACGAGCCGGATGAGAGCAAATCCCTGACCTAACCTAGACCTAACTTGAGTTATTCTCTAAAATATTCATCGAAACCAGGTTTAATGGACTTTTTCAGTGTGGTACTACATTACTACGTGATCCAAACCAGAAAAAGCAAGGGATCTGTTCAACAAGTATGAGAAATATGCGAAAGTATCAGCCTGATTAGGGCAAATCCTAGACCTAACCCAGACCTAACATGCGTTATCCTCTAAAATATTTATCAAGACCAGGTTTAATCGACTGTTTCAGTGTGGTACCACATTGCTACGTGATCCAAACCAGAATAAACACAGGATCCGTTCAACAAGTATGTGAAGAATGCGAAAGTATGTGTCTGATGGGGGAAAATCCCAGGCATAACCTAGACATAACATGCGTTATCCTCTAAAATATTGATCGAAACCAGGTTTAATGGACAGTCTCAGTGTGGTACCACATTACTACGTGATCCAAACCAGAAAAAGCCCAGAATCTGACCATCAAGTATGAGAAATATGCGAAAGTACGAGCCTGATGAGAGCAAATCGCAGACCTAACCTAGACCTAACATGAGTTATTCTCTAAAATATTCATCGAAGCCAGGTTTAATGGACTTTTTCAGTGTGGTACCACATTACTACGTGATCCAAACCTGAAAAAACCCAGGATCCGTTCAACAAGTATGCGAAGAATGCGAAAGTATGACCCTGATGGGGGCAAATCCCAGGCCTAATCTAGACCTAACATGCGTTATCCTCTAAAATATTCATCGAAACTAGGTTTAATTGAATGTTTCAGTGTGATACCACATTACTACGTGATCCAATCCAGAAAAAGCCCAGGTTCTAGCCATCAAGTATGAGAAATATGCGAAACTATGAGCCCGCTGAGGGCAAATCCTAGACCTAACCCTGACCTAACATGCGTTACCCTTAAAATTATTGATCGAAACCAGGTTTCATCGACTGTTTCTGTGTGGTACCACATTACTACGTGATCCAAACCAGAAAAAGCCAGGGATCTGTTCTACATGTATGTGATGAATGCGAAATTATGTGTCTGTTGAGGGCAAATCCCGGACCTATCCCAGACCTAACTTGCGTTATCCTCTAAAATATTGATCGAAACCAGGTTTAATTTACCGTTTCAGTGTGGTACCACATTGCTACGTGATCCAAACCAGAAAAAACCCAGGATCCGTTCAACAAGTATGTGAAGAATGCGAAAGTATGTGTCGGATGTGGGAAACTCCCAGGCCTAACCTAGACATAACATGCGTTATCCTTTAAAATATTGATCGAAACCAGGTTCAATTGACAGTTTCAGAGTGGTACCACATTACTACGTGATCCAACCAGAAGAACCCCAGAATCTGGCCATCAAGTATGAGAAATATGCGAAAGTACGAGCCGGATGAGAGCAAATCCCAGACCTAACCTAGACCTAACTTGAGTTATTCTTTAAAATAATCATCGAAACCAGGTTTAATGGACTGTTTCAGTGTGGTACCACATTACTACGTGATCGAAACCAGAAGAAGCCTGGCAGCTGTTCAACAAGTATGTGAACAAAGCGAAAATATGACCCTGATGAGGGCAAATCCCAGGCCTAATCTAGACCTAACATGCGTTATCCTCTAAACTATTTATCGAAACTAGGTTTAATGGACTGTTTCAGTGTGGCACCACATTACTACGTGATCCAAACCAGAAAAACCGAGGATCCGTTCAACAAGTATGTTAAAAATGCGAAAGTATGACCCTGATGAGGGGAAATCCCAGACCTATCCCAGACCTAACATGCGTTGTCCTCTAAAATATTGATCGAAAACAGATTTAATGGACTGTTTCAGTGTGGTACCACATTACTACGTGATCGAAACCAGAAGAAGCCTGGCATCTGTTCAACAAGTATGTGAACAATGCGAAAATATGGCCCTGATGAGGGCAAATCCCAGGTCTAACCTAGACATAACATGCTCTATCCTCTAAAATATTCATCGAAACTAAGTTTAGTTGAATGTTTCAGTGTAATACCACATTACTACGTGACCCAATCCAGAAAAAGCCCAGGTTCTAGCCATCAAGTATGAGGAATATGCGACAGTATGAGCCCGCTGAGGGCAAATCCTAGACCTAACCCTGACCTAACATGCGTTATCCTCTAAAATATTTATCAAGACCAGATTTAATTGAATGTTTCAGTGTGGTACCACATTACTACGTGATCCAAACCAGAAAAAAACCCAGGATCTGTTCAACAAGTATGTGGAGAATGCGAAAGTATGTGTCTGATGAGGGCAAATCCCTGGCCTAACCTAGACATAACAAGCGTTATCCTCTAAAATATTCATGCTAACCAGGTTGAATGGACTGCTTCAGTGTGGTACCACATTACTACGTGATCCAAACCAGAAAAAGCCAGGGATCTGTTCAACAAGTAAGTGAAAAATGCGAAAATATGACCCTGATGAGGGCAAATCACGGACCTAACCTAGACCTAACATGAGTTATTCTCTAAAATATTCATCGAAGCCAGGTTTAATGGACTTTTTCAGTGTGGTACCTCATTACTACGTGATCCAAACCAGAAAAAACCCAGAATCTGTTCAACAAGTATGTGAAAAACGCGAAACTATGAGCCTGATGAGGGCAAATCCCAGACCTATCCCAGACATAACATGCGTTATCCTCTAAAATATTGATCGAAACCAGGTTTAATGGACAGTTTCAGTGTAGTACTACATTACTACGTGATCCAAACCAGAAAAAGCAAGGGATCTGTTCAACAAGTATGTGAAAAATGCGAAAATATGACCCTCATGAGGGCAATTCCCGGACCTAATCTAGGCCTAACATGAGTTATTCTCTAAAATATTCATCGAAGCCAGGTTTAATGGACTTTTTCAGTGTGGTACCACATTACTACGTGTTCCAAACCAGAAAAAACCCAGGATCCGTTCTACATGTATGTGAAGAATGCGAAATTATGTGTCTGATGAGGGAAAATCCCAGGCCTAACGTAGACCTAACATGCGTTACCCTTAAAATTATTGATCGAAACCAGGTTTCATCGACTGTTTCAGTGTGGTACCACATTACTACGTGATCCAAACCAGAAAAAGCCAGGGATCTGTTCTACATGTATGTGAAGAATGCGAAATTATGTGTCTGTTGAGGGCAAATCCCGGACCTATCTCAGATCTAACTTGCGTTATCCTCTAAAATATTAATCGAAACCAGGTTTAATTTACCGTTTCAGTGTGGTACCACATTACTATGTGATCCAATCCAGAAAAAGCCCAGGATCTAGCCATGAAGTATGAGAAACATGCGAAGTTATGAGCCTGATTATGGCAAATCCTAGACCTAACCCAGACCTAACATGCGTTATCCTCTAAAATATTTATCAAGACCAGGTTTAATCGACTGTTTCAGTGTGGTACCACATTGCTACGTGATCCAAACCAGAAAAAACACAGGATCCGTTCAACAAGTATGTGAAGAATGCGAAAGTATGTGTCTGATGAGGGAAACTCCCAGGCCTATCCTAGACATAACATGCGTTATCCTCTAAAATATTCATCCTAACCAGGTTGAATGGACTGCTTCGGTGTGGTACCACATTACTACGTGATCGAAACCAGAAGAAGCCTGGCATCTGTTCAACAAGTATGTGAACAATGCGAAAATATGACCCTGATGAGGGCAAATCCCAGGCCTAATCTAGACCTAACATGCGTTATCCTCTAAAATATTCATCCTAACCAGGTTGAATGGACTGCTTCAGTGTGGTACCACATTACTACGTGATCCAAACCAGAAAAAGCCAGGGATCTGTTCTACATGTATGTGAAGAATGCGAAATTATGTGTCTGTTGAGGGCAAATCCCGGACCTATCCCAGACCTAACTTGCGTTATCCTCTAAAATATTGATCGAAACCAGGTTTAATTTACCGTTTCAGTGTGGTACCACATTACTATGTGATCCAATCCAGAAAAAGCCCAGGATCTAGCCATGAAGTATGAGAAACATGCGAAATTATGAGCCTGATTATGGCAAATCCTAGACCTAACCCAGACCTAACATGCGTTATCCTCTAAAATATTGATCGAAACCAGGTTTAATTTACCGTTTCAGTGTGGTACCACATTACTACCTGATCCAAACCAGAAAAAACCCAGAATCTGTTCAACAAGTATGTGAAAAACGCGAAACTATGAGCCTGATGAGGGCAAATCCCAGACCTATCCCAGACATAACATGCGTTATCCTCTAAAATATTGATCGAAACCAGGTTTAATGGACAGTTTCAGTGTGGTACTACATTACTACGTGATCCAAACCAGAAAAAGCAAGGGATCTGTTCAACAAGTATGTGAAAAATGCGAAAATATGACCCTGATGAGGGCAAATCCCGGACCTAACCTAGGCCTAACATGAGTTATTCTCTAACATATTCATCGAAGCCAGGTTTAATGGACTTTTTCAGTGTGGTACCACATTACTACGTGATCCAAACCAGAAAAAAACCAGGATCCGTTCTACATGTATGTGAAGAATGCGAAAGTATGTGTCTGATGAGGGAAACTCCCAGGCATAACCTAGACATAACATGCGTTATCCTCTAAAATATTGATCGAAACCAGGTTTAATGGACAGTTTCAGTGTGGTACCACATTACTACGTGATCCAAACCAGAAAAAGCCCAGAATCTGGCCATCAAGTATGAGAAATATGCGAAAGTACGAGCCTGATGAGAGCAAATCGCAGACCTAACCTAGACCTAAAATGAGTTATTCTCTAAAATATTCATCGAAGCCAGGTTTAATGGACTTTTTCAGTGTGGTACCACATTACTACGTGATCCAAACCTGAAAAAACCCAGGATCCGTTCAACAAGTATGTGAAGAATGCGAAAGTATGACCCTGATGGGGGCAAATCCCAGGCCTAATCTAGACCTAACCTGCGTTATCCTCTAAAATATTTATCAAGACCAGATTTAATGGACTGTTTCAGTGTGGTACCACATTAGTACATGATCCAAACCAGAATAAGCGAGGGATCTGTCCAACAAGTATGTGAAAAACGCGAAAGTATGACCCTGATGGGGGCAAATCCCAGGCCTAATCTAGACCTAACATGCGTTATCCTCTAAAATATTGATCGAAACTAGGTTTAATGGTCTGTTTCAGTGTGGTACCACATTACTACGTGATCCAAACCAGAAAAACCGAGGAACTGATCAACAAGTATGTTAAAAATGCGAAAGTATGTCCCTGATGAGGGCAAATCCCAGATCTATCCCAGACCTAACATGCGTTGTCCTCTAAAATATTGGTCGAAACCAGATTTAATGGGCTGTTTCAGTGTGGTACCACATTACTACGTGATCCAAACCAGAAGAAGCCAGGGATCTGTTCAACAAGTAAGTGAAAAATGCGAAAATATGACCCTGATGAGGGCAAATCACGGACCTAACCTAGACCTAACATGAGTTATTCTCTAAAATATTCATCGAAGCCAGGTTTAATGGACTTTTTCAGTGTGGTACCACATTACTACGTGATCCAAACCAGAAAAAACCCAGAATCTGTTCAACAAGTATGTGAAAAACGCGAAACTATGAGCCTGATGAGGGCAAATCCCAGACCTATCCCAGACATAACATGCGTTATCCTCTAAAATATTGATCGAAACCAGGTTTAATGGACAGTTTCAGTGTGGTACTACATTACTACGTGATCCAAACCAGAAAAAGCAAGGGATCTGTTCAACAAGTATGTGAAAAATGCGAAAATATGACCCTCATGAGGGCAATTCCCGGACCTAATCTAGGCCTAACATGAGTTATTCTCTAAAATATTCATCGAAGCCAGGTTTAATGGACTTTTTCAGTGTGGTACCACATTACTACGTGATCCAAACCAGAAAAAACCCAGAATCTGTTCAACAAGTATGTGAAAAACGCGAAACTATGAGCCTGATGAGGGCAAATCGCAGACCTAACCTAGACCTAACATGAGTTATTCTCTAAAATATTCATCGAAGCCAGGTTTAATGGACAGTTTCTGAGTGGTACCACATTACTACGTGATCCAACCAGAAGAAGCCCAGAATCTGGCCATCAAGTATGAGAAATATGCGAAAGTACGAGCCGGATGAGAGCAAATCCCAGACCTAACCTAGACCTAACTTGAGTTATTCTCTAAAATATTCATCGAAACCAGGTTTAATGGACTGTTTCAGTGTGGTACCACATTACTACGTGATCGAAACCAGAAGAAGCCTGGCATCTGTTCAACAAGTATGTGAACAATGCGAAAATATGACCCTGATGAGGGCAAATCCCAGGCCTAATCTAGACCTAACATGCGTTATCCTCTAAACTATTTATCGAAACTAGGTTTATTGGACTGTTTCAGTGTGGCACCACATTACTACGTGATCCAAACCAGAAATACCGAGGATCCGTTCAACAAGTATGTTAAAAATGCGAAAGTATGACCCTGATGAGGGGAAATCCCAGACCTATCCCAGACCTAACATGCGTTGTCCTCTAAAATATTGATCGAAACCAGATTTAATGGACTGTTTCAGTGTGGTACCACATTACTACGTGATCGAAACCAGAAGAAGCCTGGCATCTGTTCAATAAGTATGTGAACAATGCGAAAATATGGCCCTGATGAGGGCAAATCCCAGGTCTAACCTAGACATAACATGCGCTATCCTCTAAAATATTCATCGAAACTAGGTTTAATTGAATGTTTCAGTGTGATACCACATTACTACGTGATCCAATCCAGAAAAAGCCCAGGTTCTAGCCATCAAGTATGAGAAATATGCGAAAGTATGAGCCCGCTGAGGGCAAATCCTAGACCTAACCCTGACCTAACATGCGTTGCCCTTAAAATTATTGATCGAAACCAGGTTTCATCGACTGTTTCAGTGTGGTACCACATTACTACGTGATCGAAACCAGAAGAAGCCTGGCATCTGTTCAACAAGTATGTGAACAATGCGAAAATATGACCCTGATGAGGGCAAGTCCCAGACCTAACCCAGACCTAACATGCGTTGTCCTCTAAAATATTGATCGAAACCAGATTTAATGGACTGTTTCAGTGTGGTACCACATTACTACGTGATCGAAACCAGAAGAAGCCTGGCATCTGTTCAACAAGTATGTGAACAATGCGAAAATATGGCCCTGATGAGGGCAAATCCCAGGTCTAACCTACACAGAACATGCGCTATCCTCTAAAATATTCATCGAAACTAGGTTTAATTGAATGTTTCAGTGTGATACCACATTACTACGTGATCCAATCCAGAAAAAGCCCAGGTTCTAGTCATCAAGTATGAGAAATATACGAAAGTATGAGCCCGCTGAGGGCAAATCCTAGTCCTAATCCTGACCTAACATGCGTTATCCTCTAAAATATTTATCAAGACCAGATTTAATTGAATGTTTCAGTGTGGTACCACATTACTACGTGATCCAAACCAGAAAAAAACCCAGGATCTGTTCAACAAGTATGTGGAGAATGCGAAAGTATGTGTTTGATGAGGGCAAATCCCTGGCCTAACCTAGACATAACATGCGTTATCCTCTAAAATATTCATCCTAACCTGGTTGAATGGACTGCTTCAGTGTGGTACCACATTACTACGTGATCCAAACCAGAAAAAGCCAGGGATCTGTTCAACAGGTAAGTGAAAAATGCGAAAATATGACCCTGATGAGGGCAAATCACGGACATAACCTAGACCTAACATGAGTTATTCTCTAAAATATTCATCGAAGCCAGGTTTAATGGACTTTTTCAGTGTGGTACCACATTACTACGTGATCCAAACCAGAAAAAACCCAGAATCTGTTCAACAAGTATGTGAAAAACGCGAAACTATGAGCCTGATGAGGGCAAATCCCAGACCTATCCCAGACATAACATGCGTTATCCTCTAAAATATTGATCGAAACCAGGTTTAATGGACAGTTTCAGTGTGGTACTACATTACTACGTGATCCAAACCAGAAAATGCAAGGGATCTGTTCTACAAGTATGTGAAAAATGCGAAAATATGACCCTGATGAGGGCAAATCCCGGACCTAACCTAGGCCTAACATGAGTTATTCTCTAAAATATTCATCGAAGCCAGGTTTAATGGACTTTTTCAGTGTGGTACCACATTACTACGTGATCCAAACCAGAAAAAACCCAGTATCCGTTCTACATGTATGTGAAGAATGCGAAATTATGTGTCTGATGAGGGAAAATCCCAGGCCTAACGTAGACCTAACATGTGTTACCCTCAAAATTATTGATCGAAACCAGGTTTAATCGACTGTTTCAGTGTGGTACCACATTACTACGTGATCCAAACCAGAAAAAACCCAGAATCTGTTCAACAAGTATGTGAAAAACGCGAAACCATGAGCCTGATGAGGGCAAATCGCAGACCTAACCTAGACCTAACATGAGTTATTCTCTAAAATATTCATCGAAGCCAGGTTTAATGGACAGTTTCTGAGTGGTACCACATTACTACGTGATCCAACCAGAAGAAGCCCAGAATCTGGCCATCAAGTATGAGAAATATGCGAAAGTACGAGCCGGATGAGAGCAAATCCCAGACCTAACCTAGACCTAACTTGAGTTATTCTCTAAAATATTCATCGAAACCAGGTTTAATGGACTTTTTCAGTGTGGTACCACATTACTACGTGATCCAATCCAGAAAAAGCCCAGGATCTAGCCATGAAGTATGAGAAACATGCGAAATTATGAGCCTGATTAGGGCAAATCCTAGACCTAACCCAGACCTAACATGCGTTATCCTCTAAAATATTTATCAAGACCAGGCTTAATCGACTGTTTCAGTGTGGTACCACATTACTACGTGATCCAAACCAGAAAAAACCCAGGATCCGTTCAACAAGTATGTGAAGAATGCGAAAGTATGTGTCTGATGAGGGAAACTCCCAGGCCTAACCTAGACATAACATGCGTTATCCTCTAAAATATTGATCGAAACCAGGTTTAATGGACAGTTTCAGAGTGGTACCACATTACTACGTGATCCAACCAGAAGAAGCCCAGAATCTGGCCATGAAGTATGAGAAATATGGGAAAGTACGAGCCGCATGAGAGCAAATCCCAGACCTAACCTAGACCTAACTTGAGTTATTCTCTAAAATATTCATCGAAACCAGGTTTAGTGGACTGTTTCAGTGTGGTACCACATTACTACGTGATCGAAACCAGAAGAAGCCTGGCATCTGTTCAACAAGTATGTGAACAATGCGAAAATATGACCCTGATGAGGGCAAATCCCAGGCCTAATCTAGACCTAACATGCGTTATCCTCTAAACTATTTATCGAAACTAGGTTTAATGGACTGTTTCAGTGTGGCACCACATTACTACGTGATCCAAACCAGAAAAACCGAGGATCCGTTCAACAAGTATGTTAAAAATGCGAAAGTATGACCCTGATGAGGGGAAATCCCAGACCTATCCCAGACCTAACATGCGCTGTCCTCTAAAATATTGATCGAAACCAGGTTTAATGGACAGTTTCAGTGTGGTACTACATTACTACGTGATCCAACCAGAAGAAGCCCAGAATCTGGCCATCAAGTATGAGAAATATGCGAAAGTACGAGCCGGATGAGAGCAAATCCCTGACCTAACCTAGACCTAACTTGAGTTATTCTCTAAAATATTCATCGAAACCAGGTTTAATGGACTTTTTCTGTGTGGTACTACATTACTACGTGATCCAAACCAGAAAAAGCAAGGGATCTGTTCAACAAGTATGAGAAATATGCGAAAGTATCAGCCTGATTAGGGCAAATCCTAGACCTAACCCAGACCTAACATGCGTTATCCTCTAAAATATTTATCAAGACCAGGTTTAATCGACTGTTTCAGTGTGGTACCACATTGCTACGTGATCCAAACCAGAATAAACACAGGATCCGTTCAACAAGTATGTGAAGAATGCGAAAGTATGTGTCTGATGAGGGAAACTCCCAGGCATAACCTAGACATAACATGCGTTATCCTCTAAAATATTGATCGAAACCAGGTTTAATGGACAGTCTCAGTGTGGTACCACATTACTACGTGATCCAAACCAGAAAAAGCCCAGAATCTGGCCATCAAGTATGAGAAATATGCGAAAGTACGAGCCTGATGAGAGCAAATCGCAGACCTAACCTAGACCTAACATGAGTTATTCTCTAAAATATTCATCGAAGCCAGGTTTAATGGACTTTTTCAGTGTGGTACCACATTACTACGTGATCCAAACCTGAAAAAACCCAGGATCCGTTCAACAAGTATGCGAAGAATGCGAAAGTATGACCCTGATGGGGGCAAATCCCAGGCCTAATCTAGACCTAACATGCGTTATCCTCTAAAATATTCATCGAAACTAGGTTTAATTGAATGTTTCAGTGTGATACCACATTACTACGTGATCCAATCCAGAAAAAGCCCAGGTTCTAGCCATCAAGTATGAGAAATATGCGAAAGTATGAGCCCGCTGAGGGCAAATCCTAGACCTAACCCTGACCTAACATGCGTTACCCATAATATTATTGATCGAAACCAGGTTTCATCGACTGTTTCTGTGTGGTACCACATTACTACGTGATCCAAACCAGAAAAAGCCAGGGATCTGTTCTACATGTATGTGATGAATGCGAAATTATGTGTCTGTTGAGGGCAAATCCCGGACCTATCCCAGACCTAACTTGCGTTATCCTCTAAAATATTGATCGAAACCAGGTTTAATTTACCGTTTCAGTGTGGTACCACATTGCTTGTGATCCAAACCAGAAAAAACCCAGGATCCGTTCAACAAGTATGTGAAGAATGCGAAAGTATGTGTCGGATGTGGGAAACTCCCAGGCCTAACCTAGACATAACATGCGTTATCCTTTAAAATATTGATCGAAACCAGGTTCAATTGACAGTTTCAGAGTGGTACCACATTACTACGTGATCCAACCAGAAGAACCCCAGAATCTGGCCATCAAGTATGAGAAATATGCGAAAGTACGAGCCGGATGAGAGCAAATCCCAGACCTAACCTAGACCTAACTTGAGTTATTCTTTAAAATATTCATCGAAACCAGGTTTAATGGACTGTTTCAGTGTGGTACCACATTACTACGTGATCGAAACCAGAAGAAGCCTGGCATCTGTTCAACAAGTATGTGAACAATGCGAAAATATGACCCTGATGAGGGCAAATTCCAGGCCTAATCTAGACCTAACATGCGTTATCCTCTAAACTATTTATCGAAACTAGGTTTAATGGACTGTTTCAGTGTGGCACCACATTACTACGTGATCCAAACCAGAAAAACCGAGGATCCGTTCAACAAGTATGTTAAAAATGCGAAAGTATGACCCCGATGGGGGGAAATCCCAGACCTATCCCAGACCTAACATGCGTTGTCCTCTAAAATATTGATCGAAAACAGATTTAATGGACTGTTTCAGTGTGGTACCACATTACTACGTGATCGAAACCAGAAGAAGCCTGGCATCTGTTCAACAAGTATGTGAACAATGCGAAAATATGGCCCTGATGAGGGCAAATCCCAGGTCTAACCTAGACATAACATGCTCTATCCTCTAAAATATTCATCGAAACTAAGTTTAGTTGAATGTTTCAGTGTAATACCACATTACTACGTGACCCAATCCAGAAAAAGCCCAGGTTCTAGCCATCAAGTATGAGGAATATGCGACAGTATGAGCCCGCTGAGGGCAAATCCTAGACCTAACCCTGACCTAACATGCGTTATCCTCTAAAATATTTATCAAGACCAGATTTAATTGAATGTTTCAGTGTGGTACCACATTACTACGTGATCCAAACCAGAAAAAAACCCAGGATCTGTTCAACAAGTATGTGGAGAATGCGAAAGTATGTGTCTGATGAGGGCAAATCCCTGGCCTAACCTGGACATAACAAGCGTTATCCTCTAAAATATTCATCCTAACCAGGTTGAATGGACTGCTTCAGTGTGGTACCACATTACTACGTGATCCAAACCAGAAAAAGCCAGGGATCTGTTCAACAAGTAAGTGAAAAATGCGAAAATATGACCCTGATGAGGGCAAATCACGGACCTAACCTAGACCTAACATGAGTTATTCTCTAAAATATTCATCGAAGCCAGGTTTAATGGACTTTTTCAGTGTGGTACCTCATTACTACGTGATCCAAACCAGAAAAACCCAGAATCTGTTCAACAAGTATGTGAAAAACGCGAAACTATGAGCCTGATGAGGGCAAATCCCAGACCTATCCCAGACATAACATGCGTTATCCTCTAAAATATTGATCGAAACCAGGTTTAATGGACAGTTTCAGTGTAGTACTACATTACTACGTGATCCAAACCAGAAAAAGCAAGGGATCTGTTCAACAAGTATGTGAAAAATGCGAAAATATGACCCTCATGAGGGCATTTCCCGGACCTAATCTAGGCCTAACATGAGTTATCCTCTAAAATATTAATCGAAACCAGGTTTAATTTACCGTTTCAGTGTGGTACCACATTACTATGTGATCCAATCCAGAAAAAGCCCAGGATCTAGCCATGAAGTATGAGAAACATGCGAAGTTATGAGCCTGATTATGGCAAATCCTAGACCTAACCCAGACCTAACATGCGTTATCCTCTAAAATATTTATCAAGACCAGGTTTAATCGACTGTTTCAGTGTGGTACCACATTGCTACGTGATCCAAACCAGAAAAAACACAGGATCCGTTCAACAAGTATGTGAAGAATGCGAAAGTATGTGTCTGATGAGGGAAACTCCCAGGCCTATCCTAGACATAACATGCGTTATCCTCTAAAATATTCATCCTAACCAGGTTGAATGGACTGCTTCAGTGTGGTACCACATTACTACGTGATCGAAACCAGAAGAAGCCTGGCATCTGTTCAACAAGTATGTGAACAATGCGAAAATATGACCCTGATGAGGGCAAATCCCAGGCTTAATCTAGACCTAACATGCGTTATCCTCTAAAATATTCATCCTAACCAGGTTGAATGGACTGCTTCAGTGTGGTACCACATTACTACGTGATCCAAACCAGAAAAAGCCAGGGATCTGTTCTACATGTATGTGAAGAATGCGAAATTATGTGTCTGTTGAGGGCAAATCCCGGACCTATTCCAGACCTAACTTGCGTTATCCTCTAAAATATTGATCGAAACCAGGTTTAATTTACCGTTTCAGTGTGGTACCACATTACTATGTGATCCAATCCAGAAAAAGCCCAGGATCTAGCCATGAAGTATGAGAAACATGCGAAATTATGAGCCTGATTATGGCAAATCCTAGACCTAACCCAGACCTAACATGCGTTATCCTCTAAAATATTGATCGAAACCAGGTTTAATTTACCGTTTCAGTGTGGTACCACATTACTACGTGATCCAAACCAGAAAAAACCCAGAATCTGTTCAACAAGTATGTGAAAAACGCGAAACTATGAGCCTGATGAGGGCAAATCCCAGACCTATCCCAGACATAACATGCGTTATCCTCTAAAATATTGATCGAAACCAGGTTTAATGGACAGTTTCAGTGTGGTACTACATTACTACGTGATCCAAACCAGAAAAAGCAAGGGATCTGTTCAACAAGTATGTGAAAAATGCGAAAATATGACCCTGATGAGAGCAAATCGCAGACCTAACCTAGACCTAAAATGAGTTATTCTCTAAAATATTCATCGAAGCCAGGTTTAATGGACTTTTTCAGTGTGGTACCACATTACTACGTGATCCAAACCTGAAAAAACCCAGGATCCGTTCAACAAGTATGTGAAGAATGCGAAAGTATGACCCTGATGGGGGCAAATCCCAGGCCTAATCTAGACCTAACCTGCGTTATCCTCTAAAATATTTATCAAGACCAGATTTAATGGACAGTTTCAGTGTGGTACCACATTAGTACATGATCCAAACCAGAATAAGCCAGGGATCTGTCCAACAAGTATGTGAAAAACGCGAAAGTATGACCCTGATGGGGGCAAATCCCAGGCCTAATCTAGACCTAACATGCGTTATCCTCTAAAATATTGATCGAAACTAGGTTTAATGGTCTGTTTCAGTGTGGTACCACATTACTACGTGATCCAAACCAGAAAAACCGAGGAACTGATCAACAAGTATGTTAGAAATGCGAAAGTATGTCCCTGATGAGGGCAAATCCCAGATCTATCCCAGACCTAACATGCGTTGTCCTCTAAAATATTGGTCGAAACCAGATTTAATGGGCTGTTTCAGTGTGGTACCACATTACTACGTGATCCAAACCAGAAGAAGCCAGGGATCTGTTCAACAAGTAAGTGAAAAATGCGAAAATATGACCCTGATGAGGGCAAATCACGGACCTAACCTAGACCTAACATGAGTTATTCTCTAAAATATTCATCGAAGCCAGGTTTAATGGACTTTTTCAGTGTGGTACCACATTACTACGTGATCCAAACCAGAAAAAACCCAGAATCTGTTCAACAAGTATGTGAAAAACGCGAAACTATGAGCCTGATGAGGGCAAATCCCAGACCTATCCCAGACATAACATGCGTTATCCTCTAAAATATTGATCGAAACCAGGTTTAATGGACAGTTTCAGTGTGGTACTACATTACTACGTGATCCAAACCAGAAAAAGCAAGGGATCTGTTCAACAAGTATGTGAAAAATGCGAAAATATGACCCTCATGAGGGCAATTCCCGGACCTAATCTAGGCCTAACATGAGTTATTCTCTAAAATATTCATCGAAGCCAGGTTTAATGGACTTTTTCAGTGTGGTACCACATTACTACGTGATCCAAACCAGAAAAAACCCAGGATCCGTTCTACATGTATGTGAAGAATGCGAAATTATGTGTCTGATGAGGGAAAATCCCAGGCCTAACGTAGACCTAACATGCGTTACCCTTAAAATTATTGATCGAAACCAGGTTTCATCGACTGTTTCAGTGTGGTACCACATTACTACGTGATCCAAACCAGAAAAAGCCAGGGATCTGTTCTACATGTATGTGAAGAATGCGAAATTATGTGTCTGTTGAGGGCAAATCCCGGACCTATCCCAGACCTAACTTGCGTTATCCTCTAAAATATTGATCGAAACCAGGTTTAATTTACCGTTTCAGTGTGGTACCACATTACTACGTGATCCAATCCAGAAAAAGCCCAGGATCTAGCCATGAAGTATGAGAAACATGCGAAATTATGAGCCTGATTATGGCAAATCCTAGACCTAACCCAGACCTAACATGCGTTATCCTCTAAAATATTTATCAAGACCAGGTTTAATCGACTGTTTCAGTGTGGTACCACATTGCTACGTGATCCAAACCAGAAAAAACACAGGATCTGTTCAACAAGTATGTGGAGAATGCGAAAGTATGTGTCTGATGAGGGAAACTCCTAGGCCTATCCTAGACATAACATGCGTTATCCTCTAAAATATTGATCGAAACCAGGTTTAATGGACAGTTTCAGAGTGGTACCACATTACTACGTGATCCAACCAGAAGAAGCCCAGAATCTGGCCATCAAGTATGAGAAATATGCGGAAGTACGAGCCGGATGAGAGCAAATCCCAGACCTAACCTAGACCTAACTTGAGTTATTCTCTAAAATATTCATCGAAACCAGGTTTAATGGACTGTTTCAGTGTGGTACCACATTACTACGTGATCGAAACCAGAAGAAGCCTGGCATCTGTACAACAAGTATGTGAACAATGCGAAAATATGACCCTGATGAGGGCAAATCCCAGGCCTAATCTAGACCTAACATGCGTTATCCTCTAAACTATTTATCGAAACTAGGTTTAATGGACTGTTTCAGTGTGGTACCACATTACTACGTGATCGAAACCAGAAGAAGCCTGGCATCTGTTCAACAAGTATGTGAACAATGCGAAAATATGGCCCTGATGAGGGCAAATCCCAGGTCTAACCTAGACATAACATGCGTTATCCTCTAAAATATTCATCGAAACTAGGTTTAATTGAATGTTTCAGTGTGATACCACACTACTACGTGATCCAATCCAGAAAAAGCCCAGGTTCTAGCCATCAAGTATGAGAAATATGCGAAAGTATGAGCCCGCTGAGGGCAAATCCTAGACCTAACCCTGACCTAACATGCGTTATCCTCTAAAATATTTATCAAGACCAGATTTAATTGAATGTTTCAGTGTGGTACCACATTACTACGTGATGCAAACCAGAAAAAACCCAGGATCTGTTCAACAAGTATGTGGAGAATGCGAAAGTATGTGTCTGATGAGGGCAAATCCCTGGCCTAACCTAGACATAACATGCGTTATCCTCTAAAATATTCATCCTAACCAGGTTGAATGGACTGCTTCAGTGTGGTATCACATTACTACGTGATCCAAACCAGAAAAAGCCAGGGATCTGTTCAACAAGTATGTGAAGAATGCGAAAGTATGAGCCTGACGAGGGCAAATCCCAGACCTATCCCAGACATTACTTGCGTTATCCTCTAAGATATTGATCGAAACCAGGTTTAATGGACTGTTTCAGTGTGGTATCACATTACTACGTGATCCAATCCAGAAAAAGCCCAGGATCTGGCCATCAAGTACGAGAAATATGCGAAAGTATGAGCCTGCTGAGGGCAAATCCTAGACCTAACCCAGACCTAACATGCGTTATCCCCTAAAATATTTATCAAGACCAGATTTAATGGACTTTTTCAGTGTGGTACCACATTAGTACATGATCCAAACCAGAATAAGCCAGGGATCTGTTCAACATATATGTGAAAAACGCGAAAGTATGTGCCTGATGAGGGCAAATCCCAGGCCTAATCTAGACCTAACATGCGTTATCCTCTAAACTATTGATCGAAACTAGGTTTAATGGACTGTTTCAGTGTGGTACCACATTACTACGTGATCCAAACCAGAAAAACCGAGGATCTGTTCAACAAGTATGTTAAAAATGCGAAAGTATGACCCTGATGAGGGCAAATCCCAGACCTATCCCAGACCTAACATGCGTTGTCCTCTAAAATATTGATCGAAACCAGGTTTAATCGACGGTTTCAGAGTGGTACCACATTACTACGTGATCCAAACCAGAAAAAGCCCAGAATCTGGCCATCAACTATGAGAAATATGCGAAAGTACGAGCCTGATGAGAGCAAATCCCAGACCTAACCAAGACTTAACATGCGTTATTCTGTAAAATATTGATCGAAACCAGGTTTAGTGGACTGTTTGAGTGTGGTACCACATTACTACGTGATCCAGACCAGTAAAAACCCAGCATCTGTTCAACAAGTATGTGAAAAACGCGAAACTATGAGCCTGATGAGGGCAAATCCCAGACCTATCCCAGACATAACTTGTGTTATCCTCTAAAATATTGATCGAAACCAGGTTTACTGGACTGTTTCAGTGTGGTATCACATTGGTACGTGATCCAATCCAGAAAAAGCCCAGGATCTGGCCATCAAGTATGAGAAATATGCGAAAGTATGAGCCTGCTGAGGGCAAATCCTAGACCTAACCCAGATCTAACATGCGTTATCCTCTAAAATATTTATCAAGACCAGATTTAATGGACTTTTTCAGTGTGGTACCACATTAGTACATGATCCAAACCACAATAAGCCAGGGTTCTGTTCAACAAGTATGTGAAAAACGCGAGAGTATGACCCTGATGAGGGCAAATTCCAGGCCTAATCTAGACCTAACATGGGTTATCCTCTAAACTATTGATCGAAACTAGGTTTAATGGACTGTTTCAGTGTGGTACCACATTACTACGTGATCCAAACCAGAAAAACCGAGGATCTGTTCAAAAAGTATGTTAAAAATGCGAAAGTATGACCCTGATGAGGGCAAATCCCAGACCTATCCCAGACATAACTTGCGTTATCCTATAAAATATTTATCAAGACCAGATTTAATTGAATGTTTCAGTGTGGTATCACATTACTACGTGATCCAATCCAGAAAAAGCCCAGGATCTGGCCATCAAGTATGAGAAATATACGAAAGTATGAGCCTGCTGAGGGCAAATCCTAGACCTAACCCAGACCTAACTTGCGTTGTCCTCTAAAATATTGATCGAAACCAGGTTTAATCGACGGTTTCAGAGTGGTACCACATTACTACGTGATCGAATCCAGAGAAAGCCCAGGATCTGGCCTTCAAGTATGAGAAATATGCGAAAGTATGAGCCTGCTGAGGGCAAATCCTAGACCTAACCCAGACCTAACATGCGTTATCCTCTAAAATATTTATCAAGACCAGATTTAATTGAATGTTTCAGTGTGGTACCACATTACTACGTGATCCAAACCAGAAAAAACCCAGGATCTGTTCAACAAGTATGTGGAGAATGCGAATGTATGTGTCTGATGAGGGCAAATCCCAGGCCTAACCCAGACCTAACATGCGTTATCCTCTAAACTATTGATCGAAACTAGGTTTAATGGACTGTTTCAGTGTGGTACCACATTACTACGTGATCCAAACCTGAAAAACCGAGGATCTGTTCAACAACTATGTTAAAAATGCGAAAGTATGACCCTGATGAGGGCAAATCCCAGACCTATCCCAGACATAACTTGCGTTATCCTATAAAATATTTATCAAGACCAGATTTAATTGAATGTTTCAGTGTGGTACCACATTACTACGTGATCCAAACCAGAAAAAACCCAGGATCTGTTCAACAAGTATGTGGAGAATGCGAAAGTATGTGTCTCATGAGGGCAAATCCCTGGCCTAACCTAGACATAACATGCGTTATCCTCTAAAATATTCACCGAAACCAGGTTTAATGGACTGTTTCGGTGTGGTACCACATTACTACGTGATCCAAACCAGAAAAAGCCAGGGATCTGTTCAACAAGTATGTGAAGAATGCGAAAGTATGAGCCTGACGAGGGCAAATCCCAGGGCTAATCTAGACCTAACATGCGTTATCCTCTAATCTATTGATCGAAACTAGGTTTAATGGACTGTTTCAGTGTGGTACCACCTTACTACGTGATCCAGACCAGAAAAAACCAGGGATCTGTTCAACAAGTATGTGAAGAATGCGAAAGTATGAGCCTGACGAGGGCAAATCCCAGACCTATCCCAGACATTACTTGCGTTATCCTCTAAGATATTGATCGAAACCAGGTTTAATGGACTGTTTCAGTGTGGTGTCACATTACTACGTGATCCAATCCAGAAAAGGCCCAGGATCTGGCCATCAAGTACGAGAAATATGCGAAAGTATGAGCCTGCTGAGGGCAAATCCTAGACCTAACCCAGACCTAACATGCGTTATCCTCTAAAATATTTATCAAGACCAGATTTAATGGACTTTTTCAGTGTGGTACCACATTAGTACATGATCCAAACCAGAATAAGCCAGGGATCTGTTCAACATATATGTGAAAAACGCGAAAGTATGTCCCTGATGATGGCAAATCCCAGGCCTAATCTAGACATAACATGCGTTATCCTCTAAACTATTGATCGAAACTAGGTTTAATGGACTGTTTCAGTGTGGTACCACATTACTACGTGATCCAGACCAGAAAAAACCCAGAATCTGTTCAACAAGTATGTGAAAAACGCGAAACTATGAGCCTGATGAGGGCAAATCCCAGACCTATCCCAGACCTAACATGCGTTATCCTCTAAAATATTGATCGAAACCAGGTTTAATCGACGGTTTCAGAGTGGTACCACATTACTACGTGATCCAAACCAGAAAAAGCCCAGAATCTGGCCATCAACTATGAGAAATATGCGAAAGTACGAGCCTGATGAGAGCAAATCCCAGACCTAACCAAGACTTAACATGCGTTATTCTGTAAAATATTGATCGAAACCAGGCTTAGTGGACTGTTTGAGTGTGGTACCACATTACTACGTGATCCAGACCAGAAAAAACCCAGCATCTGTTCAACAAGTATGTGAAAAACGCGAAACTATGAGCCTGATGCGGGCAAATCCCAGACCTATCCCAGACATAACTTGCGTTATCCTCTAAAATATTCATCGAAACTAGGTTTAATGGACTGTTTCAGTGTGGTACCACATTACTACGTGATCCAAACCAGAAAAACCGAGGATCTGTTCAAAAAGTATGTTAAAAATGCGAAAGTATGACCCTGATGAGGGCAAATCCCAGACCTATCCCAGACCTAACATGCGTTGACCTCTAAAATATTGATCGAAACCAGATTGAATGGACTGTTTCAGTGTGGTATCACATTACTACGTGATCGAAACCAGAAGAAGCCAGGGACCTGTTCAACAAGTATGTGAACAGTGCGAAAATATGGCCCTGATGAGGGCAAATCCCAGGTCTGACCTAGACATAACATGCGTTATCCTCTAAAATATTCATCGAAACTAGGATTAATAGAATGTTCCAGTGTGGTACCACATTACTACCTGTTGCAAACCTGACAAGACCGAGGATCTGTTCAACAAGTATGTGGAGAATGCGAAAGTATGTGTCTGATGAGGGCAAATCCCTGGCCTGACTTAGACATAACATGCGTTATCCTCTAAAATATTCATCGAAACTAGGTTTAATTGAATGTTTCTGTGTGATACCACATTACTACGTCATCCAATCCAGAAAACGCCCAGGATCTAGCCATGAAGTATGAGAAATATGCGAAATTATGAGCCTGATTAGGGCAAATCCTAGACCTAACTCAGACCTCACATGCGTCATCCTCTAAAATATTTATCAAGACCAGGTTTAATCGACTGTTCAAGTGTGGTACCACATTACCACGTGATCCAAACCAGAAAAAACCCAGGATCTGTTCAACAAGTATGTGGAGAATGCGAAAGTATGTGTCTGATGAGGGCAAATCCCTGGCCTAACCTAGACATAACATGCGTTATCCTCTAAACTATTGATCGAAACTAGGTTTAATGGACTGTTTCAGTGTGGTACCACATTACTACGTGATCGAAACCAGAAGAAGCCAGGGACCTGTTCAACAAGTATGTGAACAGTGCGAAAATATGGCCCTGATGAGGGCAAATCCCAGGTCTGACCTAGACATAACATGCGTTATCCTCTAAAATATTCATCGAAACTAGGATTAATAGAATGTTCCAGTGTGGTACCACATTACTACGTGATCCAGACCAGAAAAAACCGAGGATCTGTTCAAAAAGTATGTTAAAAATGCGAAAGTATGACCCTGATGAGGGCAAATCCCAGACCTATCCCAGACCTAACATGCGTTGACCTCTAAAATATTGATCGAAACCAGATTGAATGGACTGTTTCAGTGTGGTATCACATTACTACGTGATCGAAACCAGAAGAAGCCAGGGACCTGTTCAACAAGTATGTGAACAGTGCGAAAATATGGCCCTGATGAGGGCAAATCCCAGGTCTGACCTAGACATAACATGCGTTATCCCCTAAAATATTCATCGAAACTAGGATTAATAGAATGTTCCAGTGTGGTACCACATTACTACGTGTTGCAAACCTGACAAGACCGAGGATCTGTTCAACAAGTATGTGGAGAATGCGAAAGTATGTGTCTGATGAGGGCAAATCCCTGGCCTGACTTAGACATAACATGCGTTATCCTCTAAAATATTCATCGAAACTAGGTTTAATTGAATGTTTCAGTGTGATACCACATTACTACGTCATCCAATCCAGAAAACGCCCAGGATCTAGCCATGAAGTATGAGAAATATGCGAAATTATGAGCCTGATTAGGGCAAATCCTAGACCTAACCCAGACCTCACATGCGTCATCCTCTAAAATATTTATCAAGACCAGGTTTAATCGACTGTTCAAGTGTGGTACCACATTACCACGTGATCCAAACCAGAAAAAACCCAGGATCTGTTCAACAAGTATGTGGAGAATGCGAAAGTATGTGTCTGATGAGGGCAAATCCCTGGCCTAACCTAGACATAACATGCGTTATCCTCTAAACTATTGATCGAAACTAGGTTTAATGGACTGTTTCAGTGTGGTACCACATTACTACGTGATCGAAACCAGAAGAAGCCAGGGACCTGTTCAACAAGTATGTGAAAAACGCGAAAGTATGTCCCTGATGATGGCAAATCCCAGGCCTAATCTAGACATAACATGCGTTATCCTCTAAACTATTGATCGAAACTAGGTTTAATGGACTGTTTCTGTGTGGTACCACATTACTACGTGATCCAGACCAGAAAAAACCCAGAATCTGTTCAACAAGTATGTGAAAAACGCGAAACTATGAGCCTGATGAGGGCAAATCCCAGACCTATCCCAGACCTAACATGCGTTATCCTCTAAAATATTGATCGAAACCAGGTTTAATCGACGGTTTCAGAGTGGTACCACATTACTACGTGATCCAAACCAGAAAAAGCCCAGATTCTGGCCATCAACTATGAGAAATATGCGAAAGTACGAGCCTGATGAGAGCAAATCCCAGACCTAACCAAGACTTAACATGCGTTATTCTGTAAAATATTGATCGAAACCAGGCTTAGTGGACTGTTTGAGTGTGGTACCACATTACTACGTGATCCAGACCAGAAAAAACCCAGCATCTGTTCAACAAGTATGTGAAAAACGCGAAACTATGAGCCTGATGCGGGCAAATCCCAGACCTATCCCAGACATAACTTGCGTTATCCTCTAAAATATTCATCGAAACTAGGTTTAATGGACTGTTTCAGTGTGGTACCACATTACTACGTGATCCAAACCAGAAAAACCGAGGATCTGTTCAAAAAGTGTGTTAAAAATGCGAAAGTATGACCCTGATGAGGGCAAATCCCAGACCTATCCCAGACCTAACATGCGTTGACCTCTAAAATATTGATCGAAACCAGATTGAATGGACTGTTTCAGTGTGGTATCACATTACTACGTGATCGAAACCAGAAGAAGCCAGGGACCTGTTCAACAAGTATGTGAACAGTGCGAAAATATGGCCCTGATGAGGGCAAATCCCAGGTCTGACCTAGACATAACATGCGTTATCCTCTAAAATATTCATCGAAACTAGGATTAATAGAATGTTCCAGTGTGGTACCACATTACTACGTGTTGCAAACCTGACAAGACCGAGGATCTGTTCAACAAGTATGTGGAGAATGCGAAAGTATGTGTCTGATGAGGGCAAATCCCTGGCCTGACTTAGACATAACATGCGTTATCCTCTAAAATATTCATCGAAACTAGGTTTAATTGAATGTTTCAGTGTGATACCACATTACTACGTCATCCAATCCAGAAAACGCCCAGGATCTAGCCATGAAGTATGAGAAATATGCGAAATTATGAGCCTGATTAGGGCAAATCCTAGACCTAACCCAGACCTCACATGCGTCATCCTCTAAAATATTTATCAAGACCAGGTTTAATCGACTGTTCAAGTGTGGTACCACATTACCACGTGATCCAAACCAGAAAAAACCCAGGATCTGTTCAACAAGTATGTGGAGTATGCGAAAGTATGTGTCTGATGAGGGCAAATCCCTGGCCTAACCTAGACATAACTTGCGTTATCCTCTAAACTATTGATCGAAACTAGGTTTAATGGACTGTTTCAGTGTGGTACCACATTACTACGTGATCGAAACCAGAAGAAGCCAGGGACCTGTTCAACAAGTATGTGAACAGTGCGAAAATATGGCCCTGATGAGGGCAAATCCCAGGTCTGACCTAGACATAACATGCGTTATCCTCTAAAATATTCATCGAAACTAGGATTAATAGAATGTTCCAGTGTGGTACCACATTACTACGTGATCCAGACCAGAAAAAACCCAGGATCTGTTCAACAAGTATGTGGAGAATGCGAAAGTATGTGTCTGATGAGGGCAAATCCCTGGCCTAACCCAGACCTAACATGCGTTATCCTCTAAACTATTGATAGAAACTAGGTTTAATGGACTGTTTCAGTGTGATACCATATTACTACGTGATCCAATCCAGAAAAAGCCCAGGATCTGGCCATCAAGTATGAGAAATATGCGAAAGTATGAGCCTGCTGAGGGCAAATCCTAGACCTAACCCAGACCTAACATGCGTTATCCTCTAAACTATTGATCGAAACCAGGTTTAATAGACGGTTTCAGAGTGGTACCACATTACTACGTGATCCAAACCAGAAAAAGCCCAGAATCTGGCCATCAACTATGAGAAATATGCGAAAGTACGAGCCTGATGAGAGCAAATCCTAGACCTAACCAAGACTTAACATGCGTTGTCCTCTAAAATATTGATCGAAACCAGATTGAATGGACTGTTTCAGTGTGGTATCACATTACTACGTGATCGAAACCAGAAGAAGCCAGGGACCTGTTCAACAAGTATGTGAACAGTGCGAAAATATGGCCCTGATGAGGGCAAATCCCAGGTCTAACCTAGACATAACATGCGTTATCCTCTAAAATATTCATCGAAACTAGGTTTAATTGAATGTTTCAGTGTGATACCACATTACTACGTCATCCAATCCAGAAAAAGCCCAGGTTCTAGCCATCAAGTATGAGAAATATGCGAAAGTATGAGCCCGCTGAGGGCAAATCCTAGATCTAACACTGACCTAACATGCGTTATCCTCTAAAATATTTATCAAGACCAGATTTAATTGAATGTTTCAGTGTGGTACCACATTACTACGTGATCCAAACCAGAAAAAACCCAGGATCTGTTCAACAAGTATGTGGAGAATGCGAAAGTATGTGTCTGATGAGGGCAAATCCCTGGCCTAACCTAGACATAACATGCGTTATCCTCTAAAATATTCACCGAAACCAGGTTTAATGGACTGTTTCAGTGTGGTACCACATTACTACGTGATCCAAACCAGAAAAAGCCAGGGATCTGTTCAACAAGTATGTGAAGAATGCGAAAGTATGAGCCTGACGAGGGCAAATCCCAGACCTATCCCAGACATAACTTGCGTTATCCTCTAAACTATTGATCGAATCTAGGTTTAATGGACTGTTTCAGTGTGGTACCACATTACTACGTGATCCAGACCAGAAAAAACCCAGAATCTGTTCAACAAGTATGTGGAAAACGCGAAACTATGAGCCTGGTGAGGGCAAATCCCAGACCTATCCCTGACATAACTTGCGTTATCCTCTAAAATATTGATCGAAACCAGGTTTAATGGACTGTTTCAGTGTGGTATCACATTGGTACGTGATCCAAACCAGAAAAAGCCCAGAATCTGGCCATCAACTATGAGAAATATGCGAAAGTACGAGCCTGATGAGAGCAAATCCCAGACCTAACCAAGACTTAACATGCGTTATTCTGTAAAATATTGATCGAAACCAGGTTTTGTGGACTGTTTGAGTGTGGTGCCACATTACTACGTGATCCAGACCAGAAAAAACCCAGAATCTGTTCAACAAGTTTGTGAAAAATGCGAATCTATGAGCCTGGTGAGGGCAAATCCCAGACCTATCCCAGACATAACTTGCGTTATCCTCTAAGATATTGATAAAAACCAGGTTTAATGGACTGTTTCAGTGTGGTATCACATTACTACGTGATCCAATCCAGAAAAAGCCCAGTATCTGGCCATCAAGTATGAGAAATATGCGAAAGTATGAGCCTGCTGAGGGCAAATCCTAGACCTAACCCAGACCTAACATGCGTTATCCTCTAAAATATTTATCAAGACCAGATTTAATGGACCTTTTCAGTGTGGTACCACATTAGTACATGATCCAAAGCAGAATAAGCCAGGGATCTGTCCAACAAGTATGTGAAAAACGCGAAAGAATGTCCCTGATGAGGGCAAATCCCAGGCCTAATCTAGACCTAACATGCGTTATCCTCTAAACTATTCATCGAAACTAGGATTAATAGAATGTTCCAGTGTGGTACCACATTACTACGTGTTGCAAACCTGAAAGGACCCAGAATCTGGCCATCAAGTATGAGAAATATGCGAAAGTATGAGCCTGCTGAGGGCAAATCCTAGACCTAACCCAGACCTAACATGCGTTATCCTCTAAAATATTTATCAAGACCAGATTTAATGGACCTTTTCAGTGTGGTACCACATTAGTACATGATCCAAAGCAGAATAAGCCAGGGATCTGTCCAACAAGTATGTGAAAAACGCGAAAGAATGTCCCTGATGAGGGCAAATCCCAGGTCTAACCTAGACATAACATGCGTTATCCTCTAAAATATTCATCGAAACTAGGTTTAATTGAATGTTTCAGTGTGATACCACATTACTACGTGATCAAAACCAGAATAAAACCCAGGATCTGTACAACTAGTATGTGAAGAATGCGAAAGTATGAGCCTGACGAGGGCAAATCCCAGAACTATCCCAGACATAACTTGCGTTATCATCTAAAATATTGACCGAAACCTGTTTTAATCGACTGTTTCAGTGTGGTACCACATTACTACCTGATCCAAACCAGAATAAAACCCAGGACCTGTACAACTAGTATGTGAAGAATGCGAAATTATGAGCCTGGTTATGGCAAATCCTAGACCTAACCCAGACCTAACATGCGTTATCCTCTAAAATATTTATCAAGACCAGGTTTAATCGACTGTTTCAGTGTGGTACCACATTGCTACGTGATCCAAACCAGAAAAAACCCAGAATCTGGCCATCAAGTATGAGAAATATGCGAAAGTACGAGCCGGATGAGAGCAAATCCCAGACCTAACCTAGACCTAACATGAGTTATTCTCTAAAATATTCATCGAAACCAGGTTTAACGGACCTTCTCAGTGTGGTACCACATTACTACCTGATCCAATCCAGAAAAAACCCAGGATCCATTCAACAAGTATGTGAAGAATGCGAAAGTATGTGTCTGATGAAGGAAAATCCCAGGCCTAACCTAGACCTAACTTGCGTTATCATCTAAAATATTGATCGAAACCATGTTTAATGGTCTTTTTCAGTGTGGTACCACATTACTACGTGATCCAATCCAGAAAAACCCCAGGATCTGGCCATCAAGTATGAGAAATGTGCGAAGGTACGAGCCTGATGAGAGCAAATCCCAGACCTATCCTAGACCTAACATGAGTTATTCTCTAAAATATTCATCGAAGCCAGGTTTAATGGACTTTTTCAGTGTGGTACCACATTACTACGTGATCCAAATCTGAAAAAACCCAGGATCCGTGCAACAAGTAAGTGCAGAATGCGAAAGTATGTGTCTGATGAAGGAAAATCCCAGGCCTAACCTAGACCTAACTTGCGTTGTCCTCTAAAATATTGATCGAAACCAGGTTGAATGGACTGTTTCAGTGTGGTACCACATTACTACGTGATCCAATCCAGAAAAAGCCCAGGATCTGGCCATCAAGTATGAGAAATATTCGAAAGTATGAGCCTGCTGAGGGGAAATCCTAGACCTAACCCAGACCTAACATGAGTTATTCTCTAAAATATTCATCGAAGCCAGATTTAATGGACTTTTTCAGTGTGGTACCACATTACTACGTGATCCAAACCTGAAAAAACCCAGGATCCGTGCAACTAGTATGTGAAGAATGCGAAAGTATGAGCCTGACGAGGGCAAATCCCAGACCTAAACTAGACATAACATGCGTTATCCTCTAAGTACAAGTATGTCAAAAACGCGAAAGTATGTCCCTGATCAGGGCAAATCCCAGACCTATCCCAGACCTAACATGCGTTGTCCTCTAAAATATTGATCGAAACCAGATTTAGTGGGCTGTTTCAGTGTGGTACCACATTACTACGTGATCCAAACCAGAAGAAGACAGGGATCTGTTCAACAAGTATGTGAACAATGCGAAAATATGGCCCTGATGAGGGCAAATCCCAGGTCTAACCTAGACATAACTTGCGTTATCCTCTAAAATATTCATCGAAACAAGGTTTAATTGAATGTTTCAGTGTGATACCACATTACTACGTGATCCAATCCAGAAAAAGTCCAGGTTCTAGCCATCAAGTATGTGAAATATGCGAAGGTATGAGCCCGCTGAGGGCAAATCCTAGACCTAACCCTGACCTAACATGCGTTATCCTCTAAAATATTTATCAAGACCAGATTTAATTGAATGTTTCAGTGTGGTACCACATTACTACGTGATCCAGACCAGAAAAAACCCAGAATCTGTTCAACAAGTATGTGAAAAACGCGAAACTATGAGCCTGATGAGGGCAAACCCCAGACCTATCCCTGACATAACTTGCGTTATCCTCTAAAATATTGATCGAAACCTGGTTTAATGGACTGTTTCAGTGTGGTATCGCATTGGTACGTGATCCAAACCAGAAAAAGCCCAGAATCTCGCCATCAACTATGAGAAATATGCGAAAGTACGAGCCTGATGAGAGCAAATCCCAGACCTAACCAAGACTTAACATGCGTTATTCTGTAAAATATTGATCGAAACCAGGTTTAGTGGACTGTTTGAGTGTGGTACCACATTACTACGTGGTCCAGACCAGAAAAAACCCAGAATCTGTTCAACAAGTATGTGAAAAACGCGAAACTATGAGCCTGATGAGGGCAAATCCCAGACCTATCCCAGACATAACTTGCGTTATCCTATAAGATATTGATAAAAACCAGGTTTAATGGACTGTTTCAGTGTGGTATCACATTACTACGTGATCCAATCCAGAAAAAGCCCAGGATCTGGCCATCAAGTATGAGAAATATGCGAAATTATGAGCCTGATTAGGGCAAATCCTAGACCTAACCCAGACCTAACATGCGTTATCCTCTAAAATATTCATCGGAACCAGGTTTAATGGACTTTCTCAGTGTGGTACCACATTACTACGTGATCCAAACCAGAAAAAACCCAGGATCCGTTCAACAAGTATGTGGAGAATGCGAAAGTATGTGTCTGATAAGGGCAAATCCCAGGCCTAACCCAGACCTAACATGCGTTATCCTCTAAACTATTGATCGAAACTAGGTTTAATGGACTGCTTCAGTGTGGTACCACATTACTACGTGATCCAAACCAGAAAAAGCCAGGGGTCTGTTCAACAAGTATGTGAAAAATGCGAAAATATGACCCTGATGAGGGCAAATCCCAGACCTATCCCAGACCTAACATGCGTTATCCTCTAAAATATTGATCGAAACCAGGTTTAATCGACGGTTTCAGAGTGGTACCACATTACTACGTGATCCAAACCAGAAAAAGCCCAGAATCTGGCCATCAACTATGAGAAATATGCGAAAGTACGAGCCTGATGAGAGCAAATCCCAGACCTAACCAAGACTTAACATGCGTTATTCTGTAAAATATTGATCGAAACCAGGTTTAGTGGACTGTTTGAGTGTGGTACCACATTACTACGTGATCCAGACCAGAAAAAACCCAGCATCTGTTCAACAAGTATGTGAAAAACGCGAAACTATGAGCCTGATGCGGGCAAATCCCAGACCTATCCCAGACATAACTTGCGTTATCCTCTAAAATATTCATCGAAACTAGGTTTAATGGACTGTTTCAGTGTGGTACCACATTACTACGTGATCCAAACCAGAAAAACCGAGGATCTGTTCAAAAAGTATGTTAAAAATGCGAAAGTATGACCCTGATGAGGACAAATCCCAGACCTATCCCAGACCTAACATGCGTTGACCTCTAAAATATTGATCGAAACCCGATTGAATGGACTGTTTCAGTGTGGTATCACATTACTACGTGATCGAAACCAGAAGAAGCCAGGGACCTGTTCAACAAGTATGTGAACAGTGCGAAAATATGGCCCTGATGAGGGCAAATCCCAGGTCTGACCTAGACATAACATGCGTTATCCTCTAAAATATTCATCGAAACTAGGATTAATAGAATGTTCCAGTGTGGTACCACATTACTACGTGTTGCAAACCTGAAAAGACCGAGGATCTGTTCAACAAGTATGTGGAGAATGCGAAAGTATGTGTCTGATGAGGGCCAATCCCTGGCCTGACTTAGACATAACATGCGTTATCCTCTAAAATATTCATCGAAACTAGGTTTAATTGAATGTTTCAGTGTGATACCACATTACTACGTCATCCAATCCAGAAAACGCCCAGGATCTAGCCATGAAGTATGAGAAATATGCGAAATTATGAGCCTGATTAGGGCAAATCCTAGACCTAACCCAGACCTCACATGCGTCATCCTCTAAAATATTTATCAAGACCTGGTTTAATCGACTGTTCAAGTGTGGTACCACATTACTACGTGATCCAAACCAGAAAAAACCCAGGATCTGTTCAACAAGTATGTGGAGAATGCGAAAGTATGTGTCTGATGAGGGCAAATCCCTGGCCTAACCTAGACATAACATGCGTTATCCTCTAAACTATTGATCGAAACTAGGTTTAATGGACTGTTTCAGTGTGGTACCACATTACTACGGGATCCAAACCAGAAAAAGGCCAGCATCTGTTCAACAAGTATGTGAAGAATGCGAAAGTATGAGCCTGACGAGGGCAAATCCCAGACCTATCCCAGACATAACTTGCGTTCTCCTCTAAGATATTGATCGAAACTAGGTTTAATGGACTGTTTGAGTGTGGTACCACATTACTACGTGATCCAGACCAGAAAAAACCCAGGATCTGTTCAACAAGTATGTGGAGAATGCGAAAGTATGTGTCTGATGAGGGCAAATCCCTGGCCTAACCCAGACCTAACATGCGTTATCCTCTAAACTATTGATCGAAACTAGGTTTAATGGACTGTTTCAGTGTGATACCACATTACTACGTGATCCAATCCAGAAAAAGCCCAGGATCTGGCCATCAAGTATGAGAAATATGCGAAAGTATGAGCCTGCTGAGGGCAAATCCTAGACCTAACCCAGACCTAACATGCGTTATCCTCTAAACTATTGATCGAAACCAGGTTTAATCGACGGTTTCAGAGTGGTACCACATTACTACGTGATCCAAACCAGAAAAAGCCCAGAATCTGGCCATCAACTATGAGAAATATGCGAAAGTACGAGCCTGATGAGAGCAAATCCCAGACCTAACCAAGACTTAACATGCGTTGTCCTCTAAAATATTGATCGAAACCAGATTGAATGGACTGTTTCAGTGTGGTATCACATTACTACGTGATCGAAACCAGAAGAAGCCAGGGACCTGTTCAACAAGTATGTGAACAGTGCGAAAATATGGCCCTGATGAGGGCAAATCCCAGGTCTAACCTAGACATAACATGCGTTATCCTCTAAAATATTCATCGAAACTAGGTTTAATTGAATGTTTCAGTGTGATACCACATTACTACGTCATCCAATCCAGAAAAAGCCCAGGTTCTAGCCATCAAGTATGAGAAATATGCGAAAGTATGAGCCCGCTGAGGGCAAATCCTAGATCTAACACTGACCTAACATGCGTTATCCTCTAAAATATTTATCAAGACCAGATTTAATTGAATGTTTCAGTGTGGTACCACATTACTACGTGATCCAAACCAGAAAAAACCCAGGATCTGTTCAACAAGTATGTGGAGAATGCGAAAGTATGTGTCTGATGAGGGCAAATCCCTGGCCTAACCTAGACATAACATGCGTTATCCTCTAAAATATTCACCGAAACCAGGTTTAATGGACTGTTTCAGTGTGGTACCACATTACTACGTGATCCAAACCAGAAAAAGCCAGGGATCTGTTCAACAAGTATGTGAAGAATGCGAAAGTATGAGCCTGACGAGGGCAAATCCCAGACCTATCCCAGACATAACTTGCGTTATCCTCTAAACTATTGATCGAAACTAGGTTTAATGGACTGTTTCAGTGTGGTACCACATTACTACGTGATCCAGACCAGAAAAAACCCAGAATCTGTTCAACAAGTATGTGGAAAACGCGAAACTATGAGCCTGGTGAGGGCAAATCCCAGTCCTATCCCTGACATAACTTGCGTTATCCTCTAAAATATTGATCGAAACCAGGTTTAATGGACTGTTTCAGTGTGGTATCACATTGGTACGTGATCCAAACCAGAAAAAGCCCAGAATCTGGCCATCAACTATGAAAAATATGCGAAAGTACGAGCCTGATGAGAGCAAATCCCAGACCTAACCAAGACTTAACATGCGTTATTCTGTAAAATATTGATCGAAACCAGGTTTAGTGGACTGTTTGAGTGTGGTGCCACATTACTACGTGATCCAGACCAGAAAAAACCCAGAATCTGTTCAACAAGTTTGTGAAAAACGCGAATCTATGAGCCTGATGAGGGCAAATCCCAGACCTATCCCAGACATAACTTGCGTTATCCTCTAAGATATTGATAAAAACCAGGTTTAATGGACTGTTTCAGTGTGGTATCACATTACTACGTGATCCAATCCAGAAAAAGCCCAGGATCTGGCCATCAAGTATGAGAAATATGCGAAAGTATGAGCCTGCTGAGGGCAAATCCTAGACCTAACCCAGACCTAACATGCGTTATCCTCTAAAATATTTATCAAGACCAGATTTAATGGACCTTTTCAGTGTGGTACCACATTAGTACATGATCCAAAGCAGAATAAGCCAGGGATCTGTCCAACAAGTATGTGAAAAACGCGAAAGAATGTCCCTGATGAGGGCAAATCCCAGGCCTAATCTAGACCTAACATGCGTTATCCTCTAAACTATTGATCGAAACTAGGTTTAATGGACTGTTTCAGTGTGGTACCACATTACTACGTGATCCAAACCAGAGAAACCGAGGATCTGTTCAACAAGTATGTTAAAAATGCGAAAGTATGACCCTGATCAGGGCAAATCCCAGACCTATCCCAGACCTAACAAGCGTTGTCCTCTAAAATATTGATCGAAACCAGATTTAATGGACTGTTTCAGTGTGGTACCACATTACTACGTGATCGAAACCAGAAGAAGCCAGGGATCTGTTCAACATGTATGTGAACAATGCGAAAATATGGCCCTGATGAGGGCAAATCCCAGGTCTAACCTAGACGTAACATGCGTTATCCTCCAAAATATTCATCGAAACTAGGATTAATAGAATGTTCCAGTGTGGTACCACATTACTACGTGTTGCAAACCTGAAAAGACCCAGGATCTGTTCAACAAGTATGTGGAGAATGCGAAAGTATGTGTCTGATGAAGGTAAATCCCAGGCCTAACCTAGACCTAACTAGCGTTATCCTCTAAAATATTGATCGAAACCAGGATTAATGGACTTTTTCAGTGTGGTACCACATTACTACGTGTTCCAATCCAGAAATACCCCAGGATCTGGCCATCAAGTATGAGAAATATGCGAAAGTATGAGCCTGCTGAGGGCAAATCCTAGACCTAACCCAGACCTAACATGCGTTATCCTCTAAAATATTTATCAAGACCAGATTTGATGGACTTTTTCAGTGTGGTACCACATTAGTACATGATCCAAACCAGAATAAGCCAGGGATCTGTTCAACAAGTATGTGAAAAACGCGAAAGTATGACCCTGATGAGGGCAAATCGCAGGCCTAATCTAGACCTAACATGCGTTATCCTTTAAAGTATTTATCGAAACTCGGTTTAGTGGACCGTTTCAGTGTGGCACCACATTACTACGTGATCCAAACCAGAAAAACCGAGGATCTGTTCAACAAGTATGTTAAAAATGCGAAAGTATGACCCTAATGAGGGCAAATCCCAGACCTATCCCAGACCTAACATGCGTTGTCCTCTAAAATATTGATCGAAACCAGATTTAAAGGACTGTTTCAGTGTGGTACCACATTACTACGTGATCGAAACCAGAAGAAGCCCGGCATCTGTTCAACAAGTATGTGAACAATGCGAAAATATGGCCCTAATGAGGGCAAATCCCAGGTCTAACCTAGACATAACATGCGTTATCCTCTAAAATATTCATCGAAACTAGGTTTAATTGAATGTTTCAGTGTGATACCACATTACTACGTGATCCAATCCAGAAAAAGCCCAGGTTCTAGCCATCAAGTATGAGAAATATGCGAAAGTACGAGCCGGATGAGAGCAAATCCTAGACCTAACCCTGACCTAACATGCGTTACCCTGAAAATTATTGATCGAAACCAGGTTTAATCGACTGTTTCAGTGTGGTACCACATTACTACGTGATCAAAACCAGAATAAAACCCAGGATCTGTACAACTAGTATGTGAAGAATGCGAAAGTATGAGCCTGACGAGGGCAAATCCCAGAACTATCCCAGACATAACTTGCGTTATCATCTAAAATATTGACCGAAACCTGTTTTAATCGACTGTTTCAGTGTGGTACCACATTACTACGTGATCCAAACCAGAAAAAAACCCAGGACCTGTACAACTAGTATGTGAAGAATGCGAAATTATGAGCCTGGTTATGGCAAATCCTAGACCTAACCCAGACCTAACATGCGTTATCCTCTAAAATATTTATCAAGACCAGGTTTAATCGACTGTTTCAGTGTAGTACCACATTGCTACGTGATCCAAACCAGAAAAAACCCAGAATCTGGCCATCAAGTATGAGAAATATGCGAAAGTACGAGCCGGATGAGAGCAAATCCCAGACCTAACCTAGACCTAACATGAGTTATTCTCTAAAATATTCATCGAAACCAGGTTTAACGGACCTTCTCAGTGTGGTACCACATTACTACGTGATCCAAACCAGAAAAAACCCAGGATCCATTCAACAAGTATGTGAAGAATGCGAAAGTATGTGTCTGATGAAGGAAAATCCCAGGCCTAACCTAGACCTAACTTGCGTTATCATCTAAAATATTGATCGAAACCAGGTTTAATGGTCTTTTTCAGTGTGGTACCACATTACTACGTGATCCAATACAGAAAAACCCCAGGATCTGGCCATCAAGTATGAGAAATATGCGAAGGTACGAGCCTGATGAGAGCAAATCCCAGACCTAACCTAGACCTAACATGAGTGATTCTCTAAAATATTCATCGAAGCCAGGTTTAATGGACTTTTTCAGTGTGGTACCACATTACTACGTGATCCAAATCTGAAAAAACCCAGGATCCGTGCAACAAGTAAGTGCAGAATGCGAAAGTATGTGTCTGATGAAGGAAAATCCCAGGCCTAACCTAGACCTAACTTGCGTTGTCCTCTAAAATATTGATCGAAACCAGGTTGAATGGACTGTTTCAGTGTGGTACCACATTACTACGTGATCCAATCCAGAAAAAGCCCAGGATCTGGCCATCAAGTATGAGAAATATTCGAAAGTATGAGCCTGCTGAGGGGAAATCCTAGACCTAACCCAGACCTAACATGAGTTATTCTCTAAAATATTCATCGAAGCCAGATTTAATGGACTTTTTCAGTGTGGTACCACATTACTACGTGATCCAAACCTGAAAAAACCCAGGATCCGTGCAACTAGTATGTGAAGAATGCGAAAGTATGAGCCTGACGAGGGCAAATCCCAGACCTAAACTAGACATAACATGCGTTATCCTCTAAGTACAAGTATGTCAAAAACGCGAAAGTATGTCCCTGATCAGGGCAAATCCCAGACCTATCCCAGACCTAACATGCGTTGTCCTCTAAAATATTGATCGAAACCAGATTTAATGGGCTGTTTCAGTGTGGTACCACATTACTACGTGATCCAAACCAGAAGAAGACAGGGATCTGTTCAACAAGTATGTGAACAATGCGAAAATATGGCCCTGATGAGGGCAAATCCCAGGTTTAACCTAGACATAACATGCGTTATCCTCTGAAATATTCATCGAAACTAGGTTTAATTGAATGTTTCAGTGTGATACCACATTACTACGTGATCCAATCCAGAAAAAGCCCAGGTTCTAGCCATCAAGTATGAGAAATATGCGAAAGTATGACCCCGCTGAGGGCAAATCCTAAACTTAACCCAGACCTAATATGCGTTATCCTCTAAAATATTTATCCAGACCAGATTTAATTGAATGTTTCAGTGTGGTACCACATTAGTACATGATCCAAAGCAGAATAAACCAGGGATCTGTCCAACATGTATGTGAAAAACGCGAAAGAATGTCCCTGATGAGGGCAAATCCCAGGCCTAATCTAGACCTAACATGCGTTATCCTCTAAACTATTGATCGAAACTAGGTTTAATGGACTGTTTCAGTGTGGTACCACATTACTACGTGATCCAAACCAGAGAAACCGAGGATCTGTTCAACAAGTATGTTAAAAATGCGAAAGTATGACCCTGATCAGGGCAAATCCCAGACCTATCCCAGACCTAACAAGCGTTGTCCTCTAAAATATTGATCGAAACCAGATTTAATGGACTGTTTCAGTGTGGTACCACATTACTACGTGATCGAAACCAGAAGAAGCCAGGGATCTGTTCAACATGTATGTGAACAATGCGAAAATATGGCCCTGATGAGGGCAAATCCCAGGTCTAACCTAGACGTAACATGCGTTATCCTCCAAAATATTCATCGAAACTAGGATTAATAGAATGTTCCAGTGTGGTACCACATTACTACGTGTTGCAAACCTGAAAAGACCCAGGATCTGTTCAACAAGTATGTGGAGAATGCGAAAGTATGTGTCTGATGAAGGTAAATCCCAGGCCTAACCTAGACCTAACTAGCGTTATCCTCTAAAATATTGATCGAAACCAGGTTTAATGGACTTTTTCAGTGTGGTACCACATTACTACGTGTTCCAATCCAGAAATACCCCAGGATCTGTTCAACAAGTATGTGAAAAATGCGAAAATATGATCCTGATGAGGGCAAATCACGGACCTAACCTAGACCTAACATGAGTTATTCTCTAAAATATTCATCGATGCCAGGTTTAATGGATTTTTTCAGTGTGGTACCACATTACTACGTGATCCAAACCAGAAAAAACACAGGATCCGCTCTACATGTATGTGAAGAATGCGAAATTATGTGTCTGATGAGGGAAAATCCCAGGCCCAACGTAGACCTAACAAGCGTTACCCTCAAAATTATTGATCGAAACCAGGTTTAATCGACTGTTTCAGTGTGGTACCACATTACTACGTGATCCAAACCAGAATAAAACCCAGGATCTGTACAACTAGTATGTGAAGAATGCGAAAGTATGAGCCTGACGAGGGCAAATCCCAGACCTAAACTAGACATAACATGCGTTATCCTCTAAAATATTGATCGAAACCAGGTTTAATTGAATGTTTCAGTGTGATACCACATTACTACGTGATCCAATCCAGAAAAAGCCCAGGGTCTAGCCATCAAGTATGAGAAATATGCGATAGTATGAGCCCGCTGAGGGCAAATCCTAGACCTAACCCAGACCTAACATGCGTTATCCTCTAAAATATTTATCAAGACCAGATTTAATTGAATGTTTCAGTGTGGTACCACATTACTACGTGATCCAAACCAGAAAAAGCCCAGGATCTAGCCATGAAGTATGTTAGGGGGAGGAGGTTTGAAAATACCTCGCCTAACGGGGGTCCGGATCTCGAGGGAAGGAACAGACGGAGAATAAGCGATACAATTATAATTTTATTTTCGCCGGATCGCCTTATGCGACCAAGCCGTTTATTTAGTCAATATAGGTTTTTGATAATCGGCCGACGTCTGCCAGACGATTAGTGTTGCGGCCTGTGTTGTTACCCTGAAACAGAAAGAGATACGACTAGGCGTTAAATACCTGTCGACGTGAGTCACGTCGCTTGTCTTTCTCTCTTTGGTACGCTCCTGGTCGGTGCTTGTCGCACCTAGGAGCGGGAATCTCTGCCGCCGCGATACGCAGCTAAGCTAGTGGACTGTACGTGTGTGAGCGTTCCCTTTAAACCGGGAATCGCTCGCTTTCTTCCAATTAGGGAATTTCCTCTCGGTTTTCTGTTCGACTGCAACACTTGATTGTCGCAGGAGAGGGTGCCTAGAGGGAGGTTGTAAGGCTCCAACCGTCACCCGGTCCTCGGCCCCTTACCGTCTTCGTATGCGTGTGTACGGAACACGATGCGGTGCAGTCTTTCAATGGCGTATAGGACGTCTTACTATTGAGACTGGCACCACGACGCCTTGTGAGTCGCGTTCTACGCGCAGTGACCGTACAAGACTGGCGATCAGAGAACAACGCTCTGGCATTCGCCGGAAGCTGGGCTTAGAATAACTCGTCCCACGCTCCGACTGGAAGGCGGCAAGTCCACCCAAGGGATTTACGCCAATAAGGCCCCTTTAGATGGTTGTAAGACCGTTCGATTGAATCAAGGGAGAATCGAGTCTTAATCTCGATACCTCTCGCACGACCGCTGTTTGCAGCGATACGCGGAAAATTCGGGAACTCGATGATACCAAAGAGTTTCCCGCAGTCTTTAATCGGGTCGTACTCACGACCGAATCGATTAACTGGTTTGATTCGACAACCGGAATTACACGCAGTTTACTGGGGGCAGTTTGCTTACGCAAGCTAATCCCGTAAAGCTGCGGCTATACGTCGGTTGCCCGCTTTGTGAAAATTCGAATAACTCGAACTTTCAACGTCGCGTGGGAATCAACCGCTAGAACCCGAGAATTTTCTTTATGCCTTTTTTTTCTTAATTTGTTCGAATGCTCGAATAACTCGAAGCAATTCGAATATTGTGAGGGCCTGTTGAATTTCAACGAATGCTCGAATAACTCGAAGCAATTCGGAATATGTTAAATTAGGTAAAGCGTGATCGTTTATCGATCCGCGCTTGGCAGGCTCTCGTTAGCAAGTGACGGACGAGCACGCGCTGCCGAAAAGTACGCGTAAGAGAGGGGGAATCCTCCGACGCGCGGCGCTGTCGCCGTGGCTCTCGTCCGTCTTTTTCTAACATGTAATTATCGCACCTTCTCTATGGTCGAGCGTTTAACCGAAAAGTTCGAAATCGAACGTTACTGTACTGCTCGCGTGACTTACAGAAAAACTCAAGGAGCGAGAGTTTTTCTGCTGCCTTCTGTTTCGAGTCGCGGGCGCGTCGACCTAGAATATTCTGGTCGGTCGCGTATATTGAAAACAAAGCGGATTAACGGCTAATTACGGGTTTAAATAAATCGAATTAACTCGATCTTTAAACAAAGTATGAGAAATATGCGAAATTATGAGCCTGATTATGGCAAATCCTAGACCTAACCCAGACCAAACATGCGTTATCCTCTAAAATATTTATCAAGACCAGGTTTAATCGACTGTTTCAGTGTGGTTCCACATTGCTACGTGATCCAAACCAGAAAAAACCCAGGATCCGTTCAACAAGTATGTGAAGAATGCGAAAGTATGTGTCTGATGAGGGAAAATCCCAGGCCTAACCTAGACCTAACATGCGCTACCCTCAAAAATATTGATCGAAACCTGTTTTAATCGACTGTTTCAGTTCTGGTACCACATTACTACGAGATCCAAACCAGAAAAAGCCCAGAATCTGGCCATCAACTATGTGAAATATGCGAAAGTACGAGCCTGATGAGACCAAATCCCAGCCCTAACCAAGACCTAACATGCTTTATTCTCTAAAATATTGATCGAAACCTGGTTTAATGGACTGTTTCAGTGTGGAACCACATTACTACGTGATCCAAACCAGAAAAAACCCAGAATCTGTTCAACAGGTATGTGAAAAACGCGAAAATATGAGCCTGAAGAGGGCAAATCCCAGACCTATCCCAGACCTAACATGCGTTATCCTCTTAAATATTGATCGAAACCAGGTTTAATGGACAGTATCAGTGTGGTACCACATTACTACGTGATCCAATCCAGAAAAAGCCCAGGATCTAGCCATGGAGTTTGAGAAATATGCGAAATTATGAGCCTGATTAGGGCAAATCCTAGACCTAACCCAGACCTAACATGCGTTATCCTCAAAAATATTGATCGAAACCAGGTTTAATTGAATGTTTCAGTGTGGTACCGCCTTACTACGTGATCCAAACCAGAAAAAACCCAGGATCCGTTCAACAAGTATGTGGAGAATGCGAAAGTATGTGTCTGACGAGGGAAAATCCCAGGCCTAACAAAGACCTAACATGCGGTATCCTCAAAAATATTAATCGAACCCAGGTTTAATCGACCGTTTCAGTGTGGTACCACATTACTACCTGATCCAAACCAGAAAAATACCCAGGATCTGATTAACAGGTATGTGTAGAACGCGAAAATATGTGTCTGATGAGGTCAAATCCCCGGCCTAAACTAGACATAACATGCGTTATCCTCTAAAATATTGATCGAAACCAGGTTTAATGGACTGTTCCAGTGTGGTACCACATTACTACCTAATCCAAACCAGAAAAATACCCAGGAGATGATTAACAGGTATGTGTAGAACGCGAAAATATGTGTCTGATGAGGGCAAATCCCCGGCCTAAACTAGACATAACATGCGTTATCCTCTAAAATATTGATCGAAACCAGGTTTAATGGACTGTTTCAGTGTGGTACCGCCTTACTACGTGATCCAAACCAGAAAAAACCCAGGCTCCGTTCAATAAGTATGTGGAGAATGCGAAAGTATGTGTCTGACGAGGGAAAATCCCAGGCCTAACAAAGACCTAACATGCGTTATCCTCAAAAATATTAATCGAACCCAGGTTTAATCGACTGTTTCAGTGTGGTACCACATTACTACGTGATCCAAACCAGACAAAACCCAGGATCTGTTCAACAAGTATGTGAAAAACGCGAAAATATGAGCCTGAAGAGGGCAAATCCCAGACCTATCCCAGACCTAACATGCGTTATCCTCTAAAATATTGATCGAAACCAGGTTAAATGGACTGTTTCAGTATGGTACCACATTACTACGTGATCCAAACCAGAAAAAACCCAGGATCTGTTCAACAAGTATGTGGAGAATGCGAAAGTATGTGTCTGATGATGGCAAATCCCAGGCCTAACCTAACCATAACATGCGTTATCCTCTAAATTATTGATCGAAACCAGGTTTAATTGAATGTTTCAGTGTGGTACCACATTACTACGTGATCCAAACCAGAAAAAACCCAGGATCTGTTCAACAAGTATGTGAAAAATGCGAAAGTATGAGCCTGACGAGGGCAAATCCCGGACCTATCCCAGACCTAACTTGCGTTATCCTCTAAAATATTGATCGAAACCAGGTTTAATTTACTGTTTCAGTGTGGTACCACATTACTACTGATCCAATCCAGAAAAAGCCGAGGATCTAACCATGAAGTATGAGAAATATGCGAAATTAGGAGACTGACTAGGGCAAATCCTAGACCTAACCCAGACCTAACATGCGTTATCCTCTAAAATATTTATCAAGACCAGCTTTAATCGACTGTTTCAGTGTGGTACCACATTACTACGTGATCCAAACCAGAAAAAACCCAGGATCCGTACAACTAGTATGTGAAGAATGCGAAAGTATGAGCCTGTCGAGGGCAAATCCCAGACCTATCCCAGACATAACTTGCGTTATCATCTAAAATATTGACCGAAACCTGTTTTAGTCGACTGTTTCAGTGTGGAACCACATTACTACGTGATCCAAACCAGAAAAAGCCCAGAATCTGGCCATCAGCTATGAGAAATATACGAAAGTGCGAGCCTGATAAGAGCAAATCCCAGACCTAACCTAGACCTAACATGCGTCATTCTCTAAAATATTAATCGAAACCAGGTATGATGGCCTGTTTCAGTGTGGCACCACATTACTACGTGATCCAAACCAGAAAAAACCCAGAATCTGTTCAACAAGTATGTGAAAAACGCGAAACTATGAGCCTGATGAGGACAAATCCCTGACCTATCTCAGACATAACATGCGTTATCCTCTAAAATATTGATCGAAACCATGTTTAATGGACTGTTTCAGTGTGGTACCACATTACTACGTGATCCAAACCAAAAAAAACCCAGGATCTGTTCAACAAGTATGTGGAGAATGCGAAAGTATGTGCCTGATGATGGCAAATCCCAGGCCTATCCCAGACATAACATGCGTTATCCTCTAAAATATCGATCGAAACCATGTTTAATGGACTGTTTCAGTGTGGTACCACATTACTACGTGATCCAAACCAAAAAAAACCCAGGATCTGTTCAACAAGTATGTGGAGAATGCGAAAGTATGAGCCCGCTGAGGGCAAATCCTAGACCTGACCCAGACCTAACATGCGTTATCCTCCAAAATATTTATCAAGACCAGATTTAATTGATTGTTTCCGTGTGGTACCACATTACTGCGTGACCCAAACCAGAAAAAGGCCAGAATCTGTTCAACAAGTATTGCGAAAAACGCGAAAGTATGAGCCTGACGAGGGCAAATCCCGGACCTATCCCAGACCTAACTTGCGTTATCCTCTAAAATATTGATCGAAACCAGGTTTAATTTACTGTTTCAGTGTGGTACCACATTACTACGTGATCCAATCCAGAAAAAGCCGAGGATCTAGCCATGAAGTATGAGAAATATGCGAAATTAGGAGCCTGACTAGGGCAAATCCTAGACCTAACCCAGACCTAACATGCGTTATCCTCTAAAATATTTATCAAGACCAGGTTTAATCGACTGTTTCAGTGTGGTACCACATTACTACGTGATCCAAACCAGAAAAAACCCAGGATCCGTACAACTAGTATGTGAAGAATGCGAAAGTATGAGCCTGTCGGGGGCAAATCCCAGACCTATCCCAGACATAACTTGCGTTATCATCTAAAATATTGACCGAAACCTGTTTTAATCGACTGTTTCAGTGTGGAACCACATTACTACGTGATCCAAACCAGAAAAAGCCCAGAATCTGGCCATCAGCTATGAGAAATATACGAAAGTACGAGCCTGATAAGAGCAAATCCCAGACCTAACCTAGACCTAACATGCGTCATTCTCTAAAATATTAATCGAAACCAGGTATGATGGCCTGTTTCAGTGTGGCACCACATTACTACGTGATCCAAACCAGAAAAAACCCAGAATCTGTTCAACAAGTATGTGAAAAACGCGAAACTATGAGCCTGATGAGGACAAATCCCTGACCTATCTCAGACATAACATGCGTTATCCTCTAAAATATTGGTCGAAACCATGTTTAATGGACTGTTTCAGTGTGGTACCACATTACTACGTGATCCAAACCAAAAAAAACCCCGGATCTGTTCAACAAGTATGTGGAGAATGCGAAAGTATGTGCCTGATGATGGCAAATCCCAGGCCTATCCCAGACATAACATGCGTTATCCTCTAAAATATTGATCGAAACCAGGTTTAATGGACTGTTTCAGTGTGGTACCACATTACTACGTGATCCAAACCAGAAAAAGCCAGGGATCTGTTCAACAAGTATGTGAAAAACGCGAAACTATGACCCTGATGAGGGCAAATCCCAGGTTTAACCTAGACATAACATGCGTTATCCTCTAAAATATTCATCGAAACTAGGTTTAATTGAATGTTTCAGTGTGATACCACATTTCTACGTGATCCAATCCATAAAAAGTCCAGGTTCTAGCCATCAAGTATGTGAAATATGCGAAAGTATGAGCCCGCTGAGGGCAAATCCTAGACCTAACCCTGACCTAACATGCGTTATCCTCTAAAATATTTATCAAGACCAGATTTAATTGAATGTTTCAGTGTGGTACCACATTACTGCGTGACCCAAACAAGAAAAAGGCCAGAATCTGTTCAACAAGTATGCGAAAAACTCGAAACTATGAGCCTGATGAGGGGAAATCCCAGACCTATCCCAGACATAACATGCGTTATCCTCTAAAATATTGATCGAAACCAGGTTTAATGGACAGTTTCAGTGTGGTACCACATTACTACGTGATCCAAATCAGAAAAAGCCAGGGATCTGTTCAACAAGTATGTGAAAAATGCGAAAATATGATCCTGATGAGGGCAAATCACGGACCTAACCTAGACCTAACATGAGTTATTCTCTAAAATATTCATCGATGCCAGGTTTAATGGATTTTTTCAGTGTGGTACCACATTACTACGTGATCCAAACCAGAAAAAACACAGGATCCGCTCTACATGTATGTGAAGAATGCGAAATTATGTGTCTGATGAGGGAAAATCCCAGGCCCAACGTAGACCTAACAAGCGTTACCCTCAAAATTATTGATCGAAACCAGGTTTAATCGACTGTTTCAGTGTGGTACCACATTACTACGTGATCCAAACCAGAATAAAACCCAGGATCTGTACAACTAGTATGTGAAGAATGCGAAAGTATGAGCCTGACGAGGGCAAATCCCAGACCTAAACTAGACATAACATGCGTTATCCTCTAAAATATTGATCGAAACCAGGTTTAATTGAATGTTTCAGTGTGATACCACATTACTACGTGATCCAATCCAGAAAAAGCCCAGGGTCTAGCCATCAAGTATGAGAAATATGCGATAGTATGAGCCCGCTGAGGGCAAATCCTAGACCTAACCCAGACCTAACATGCGTTATCCTCTAAAATATTTATCAAGACCAGATTTAATTGAATGTTTCAGTGTGGTACCACATTACTACGTGATCCAAACCAGAAAAAGCCCAGGATCTAGCCATGAAGTATGTTAGGGGGAGGAGGTTTGAAAATACCTCGCCTAACGGGGGTCCGGATCTCGAGGGAAGGAACAGACGGAGAATAAGCGATACAATTATAATTTTATTTTCGCCGGATCGCCTTATGCGACCAAGCCGTTTATTTAGTCAATATAGGTTTTTGATAATCGGCCGACGTCTGCCAGACGATTAGTGTTGCGGCCTGTGTTGTTACCCTGAAACAGAAAGAGATACGACTAGGCGTTAAATACCTGTCGACGTGAGTCACGTCGCTTGTCTTTCTCTCTTTGGTACGCTCCTGGTCGGTGCTTGTCGCACCTAGGAGCGGGAATCTCTGCCGCCGCGATACGCAGCTAAGCTAGTGGACTGTACGTGTGTGAGCGTTCCCTTTAAACCGGGAATCGCTCGCTTTCTTCCAATTAGGGAATTTCCTCTCGGTTTTCTGTTCGACTGCAACACTTGATTGTCGCAGGAGAGGGTGCCTAGAGGGAGGTTGTAAGGCTCCAACCGTCACCCGGTCCTCGGCCCCTTACCGTCTTCGTATGCGTGTGTACGGAACACGATGCGGTGCAGTCTTTCAATGGCGTATAGGACGTCTTACTATTGAGACTGGCACCACGACGCCTTGTGAGTCGCGTTCTACGCGCAGTGACCGTACAAGACTGGCGATCAGAGAACAACGCTCTGGCATTCGCCGGAAGCTGGGCTTAGAATAACTCGTCCCACGCTCCGACTGGAAGGCGGCAAGTCCACCCAAGGGATTTACGCCAATAAGGCCCCTTTAGATGGTTGTAAGACCGTTCGATTGAATCAAGGGAGAATCGAGTCTTAATCTCGATACCTCTCGCACGACCGCTGTTTGCAGCGATACGCGGAAAATTCGGGAACTCGATGATACCAAAGAGTTTCCCGCAGTCTTTAATCGGGTCGTACTCACGACCGAATCGATTAACTGGTTTGATTCGACAACCGGAATTACACGCAGTTTACTGGGGGCAGTTTGCTTACGCAAGCTAATCCCGTAAAGCTGCGGCTATACGTCGGTTGCCCGCTTTGTGAAAATTCGAATAACTCGAACTTTCAACGTCGCGTGGGAATCAACCGCTAGAACCCGAGAATTTTCTTTATGCCTTTTTTTTCTTAATTTGTTCGAATGCTCGAATAACTCGAAGCAATTCGAATATTGTGAGGGCCTGTTGAATTTCAACGAATGCTCGAATAACTCGAAGCAATTCGGAATATGTTAAATTAGGTAAAGCGTGATCGTTTATCGATCCGCGCTTGGCAGGCTCTCGTTAGCAAGTGACGGACGAGCACGCGCTGCCGAAAAGTACGCGTAAGAGAGGGGGAATCCTCCGACGCGCGGCGCTGTCGCCGTGGCTCTCGTCCGTCTTTTTCTAACATGTAATTATCGCACCTTCTCTATGGTCGAGCGTTTAACCGAAAAGTTCGAAATCGAACGTTACTGTACTGCTCGCGTGACTTACAGAAAAACTCAAGGAGCGAGAGTTTTTCTGCTGCCTTCTGTTTCGAGTCGCGGGCGCGTCGACCTAGAATATTCTGGTCGGTCGCGTATATTGAAAACAAAGCGGATTAACGGCTAATTACGGGTTTAAATAAATCGAATTAACTCGATCTTTAAACAAAGTATGAGAAATATGCGAAATTATGAGCCTGATTATGGCAAATCCTAGACCTAACCCAGACCAAACATGCGTTATCCTCTAAAATATTTATCAAGACCAGGTTTAATCGACTGTTTCAGTGTGGTTCCACATTGCTACGTGATCCAAACCAGAAAAAACCCAGGATCCGTTCAACAAGTATGTGAAGAATGCGAAAGTATGTGTCTGATGAGGGAAAATCCCAGGCCTAACCTAGACCTAACATGCGCTACCCTCAAAAATATTGATCGAAACCTGTTTTAATCGACTGTTTCAGTTCTGGTACCACATTACTACGAGATCCAACCCAGAAAAAGCCCAGAATCTGGCCATCAACTATGTGAAATATGCGAAAGTACGAGCCTGATGAGACCAAATCCCAGCCCTAACCAAGACCTAACATGCTTTATTCTCTAAAATATTGATCGAAACCTGGTTTAATGGACTGTTTCAGTGTGGAACCACATTACTACGTGATCCAAACCAGAAAAAACCCAGAATCTGTTCAACAGGTATGTGAAAAACGCGAAAATATGAGCCTGAAGAGGGCAAATCCCAGACCTATCCCAGACCTAACATGCGTTATCCTCTTAAATATTGATCGAAACCAGGTTTAATGGACAGTATCAGTGTGGTACCACATTACTACGTGATCCAATCCAGAAAAAGCCCAGGATCTAGCCATGGAGTTTGAGAAATATGCGAAATTATGAGCCTGATTAGGGCAAATCCTAGACCTAACCCAGACCTAACATGCGTTATCCTCAAAAATATTGATCGAAACCAGGTTTAATTGAATGTTTCAGTGTGGTACCGCCTTACTACGTGATCGAAACCAGAAAAAACCTAGGATCCGTTCAACAAGTATGTGGAGAATGCGAAAGTATGTGTCTGACGAGGGAAAATCCCAGGCCTAACAAAGACCTAACATGCGTTATCCTCAAAAATATTAATCGAACCCAGGTTTAATCGACTGTTCCAGTGTGGTACCACATTACTACCTGATCCAAACCAGAAAAATACCCAGGAGATGATTAACAGGTATGTGTAGAACGCGAAAATATGTGTCTGATGAGGGCAAATCCCCGGCCTAAACTAGACATAACATGCGTTATCCTCTAAAATATTGATCGAAACCTGGTTTAATGGACTGTTTCAGTGTGGAACCACATTACTACGTGATCCAATCCAGAAAAAGCCCAGGATCTGGCCATCAAGTATGAGAAATATGCGAAAGTATGAGCCTGCTGAGGGCAAATCCTAGACCTAACCCAGACCTAACATGCGTTATCCTCTAAACTATTGATCGAAACCAGGTTTAATAGACGGTTTCAGAGTGGTACCACATTACTACGTGATCCAAACCAGAAAAAGCCCAGAATCTGGCCATCAACTATGAGAAATATGCGAAAGTACGAGCCTGATGAGAGCAAATCCTAGACCTAACCAAGACTTAACATGCGTTGTCCTCTAAAATATTGATCGAAACCAGATTGAATGGACTGTTTCAGTGTGGTATCACATTACTACGTGATCGAAACCAGAAGAAGCCAGGGACCTGTTCAACAAGTATGTGAACAGTGCGAAAATATGGCCCTGATGAGGGCAAATCCCAGGTCTAACCTAGACATAACATGCGTTATCCTCTAAAATATTCATCGAAACTAGGTTTAATTGAATGTTTCAGTGTGATACCACATTACTACGTCATCCAATCCAGAAAAAGCCCAGGTTCTAGCCATCAAGTATGAGAAATATGCGAAAGTATGAGCCCGCTGAGGGCAAATCCTAGATCTAACACTGACCTAACATGCGTTATCCTCTAAAATATTTATCAAGACCAGATTTAATTGAATGTTTCAGTGTGGTACCACATTACTACGTGATCCAAACCAGAAAAAACCCAGGATCTGTTCAACAAGTATGTGGAGAATGCGAAAGTATGTGTCTGATGAGGGCAAATCCCTGGCCTAACCTAGACATAACATGCGTTATCCTCTAAAATATTCACCGAAACCAGGTTTAATGGACTGTTTCAGTGTGGTACCACATTACTACGTGATCCAAACCAGAAAAAGCCAGGGATCTGTTCAACAAGTATGTGAAGAATGCGAAAGTATGAGCCTGACGAGGGCAAATCCCAGACCTATCCCAGACATAACTTGCGTTATCCTCTAAACTATTGATCGAATCTAGGTTTAATGGACTGTTTCAGTGTGGTACCACATTACTACGTGATCCAGACCAGAAAAAACCCAGAATCTGTTCAACAAGTATGTGGAAAACGCGAAACTATGAGCCTGGTGAGGGCAAATCCCAGACCTATCCCTGACATAACTTGCGTTATCCTCTAAAATATTGATCGAAACCAGGTTTAATGGACTGTTTCAGTGTGGTATCACATTGGTACGTGATCCAAACCAGAAAAAGCCCAGAATCTGGCCATCAACTATGAGAAATATGCGAAAGTACGAGCCTGATGAGAGCAAATCCCAGACCTAACCAAGACTTAACATGCGTTATTCTGTAAAATATTGATCGAAACCAGGTTTTGTGGACTGTTTGAGTGTGGTGCCACATTACTACGTGATCCAGACCAGAAAAAACCCAGAATCTGTTCAACAAGTTTGTGAAAAATGCGAATCTATGAGCCTGGTGAGGGCAAATCCCAGACCTATCCCAGACATAACTTGCGTTATCCTCTAAGATATTGATAAAAACCAGGTTTAATGGACTGTTTCAGTGTGGTATCACATTACTACGTGATCCAATCCAGAAAAAGCCCAGTATCTGGCCATCAAGTATGAGAAATATGCGAAAGTATGAGCCTGCTGAGGGCAAATCCTAGACCTAACCCAGACCTAACATGCGTTATCCTCTAAAATATTTATCAAGACCAGATTTAATGGACCTTTTCAGTGTGGTACCACATTAGTACATGATCCAAAGCAGAATAAGCCAGGGATCTGTCCAACAAGTATGTGAAAAACGCGAAAGAATGTCCCTGATGAGGGCAAATCCCAGGCCTAATCTAGACCTAACATGCGTTATCCTCTAAACTATTCATCGAAACTAGGATTAATAGAATGTTCCAGTGTGGTACCACATTACTACGTGTTGCAAACCTGAAAGGACCCAGAATCTGGCCATCAAGTATGAGAAATATGCGAAAGTATGAGCCTGCTGAGGGCAAATCCTAGACCTAACCCAGACCTAACATGCGTTATCCTCTAAAATATTTATCAAGACCAGATTTAATGGACCTTTTCAGTGTGGTACCACATTAGTACATGATCCAAAGCAGAATAAGCCAGGGATCTGTCCAACAAGTATGTGAAAAACGCGAAAGAATGTCCCTGATGAGGGCAAATCCCAGGTCTAACCTAGACATAACATGCGTTATCCTCTAAAATATTCATCGAAACTAGGTTTAATTGAATGTTTCAGTGTGATACCACATTACTACGTGATCAAAACCAGAATAAAACCCAGGATCTGTACAACTAGTATGTGAAGAATGCGAAAGTATGAGCCTGACGAGGGCAAATCCCAGAACTATCCCAGACATAACTTGCGTTATCATCTAAAATATTGACCGAAACCTGTTTTAATCGACTGTTTCAGTGTGGTACCACATTACTACCTGATCCAAACCAGAATAAAACCCAGGACCTGTACAACTAGTATGTGAAGAATGCGAAATTATGAGCCTGGTTATGGCAAATCCTAGACTAACCCAGACCTAACATGCGTTATCCTCTAAAATATTTATCAAGACCAGGTTTAATCGACTGTTTCAGTGTGGTACCACATTGCTACGTGATCCAAACCAGAAAAAACCCAGAATCTGGCCATCAAGTATGAGAAATATGCGAAAGTACGAGCCGGATGAGAGCAAATCCCAGACCTAACCTAGACCTAACATGAGTTATTCTCTAAAATATTCATCGAAACCAGGTTTAACGGACCTTCTCAGTGTGGTACCACATTACTACCTGATCCAATCCAGAAAAAACCCAGGATCCATTCAACAAGTATGTGAAGAATGCGAAAGTATGTGTCTGATGAAGGAAAATCCCAGGCCTAACCTAGACCTAACTTGCGTTATCATCTAAAATATTGATCGAAACCATGTTTAATGGTCTTTTTCAGTGTGGTACCACATTACTACGTGATCCAATCCAGAAAAACCCCAGGATCTGGCCATCAAGTATGAGAAATGTGCGAAGGTACGAGCCTGATGAGAGCAAATCCCAGACCTATCCTAGACCTAACATGAGTTATTCTCTAAAATATTCATCGAAGCCAGGTTTAATGGACTTTTTCAGTGTGGTACCACATTACTACGTGATCCAAATCTGAAAAAACCCAGGATCCGTGCAACAAGTAAGTGCAGAATGCGAAAGTATGTGTCTGATGAAGGAAAATCCCAGGCCTAACCTAGACCTAACTTGCGTTGTCCTCTAAAATATTGATCGAAACCAGGTTGAATGGACTGTTTCAGTGTGGTACCACATTACTACGTGATCCAATCCAGAAAAAGCCCAGGATCTGGCCATCAAGTATGAGAAATATTCGAAAGTATGAGCCTGCTGAGGGGAAATCCTAGACCTAACCCAGACCTAACATGAGTTATTCTCTAAAATATTCATCGAAGCCAGATTTAATGGACTTTTTCAGTGTGGTACCACATTACTACGTGATCCAAACCTGAAAAAACCCAGGATCCGTGCAACTAGTATGTGAAGAATGCGAAAGTATGAGCCTGACGAGGGCAAATCCCAGACCTAAACTAGACATAACATGCGTTATCCTCTAAGTACAAGTATGTCAAAAACGCGAAAGTATGTCCCTGATCAGGGCAAATCCCAGACCTATCCCAGACCTAACATGCGTTGTCCTCTAAAATATTGATCGAAACCAGATTTAGTGGGCTGTTTCAGTGTGGTACCACATTACTACGTGATCCAAACCAGAAGAAGACAGGGATCTGTTCAACAAGTATGTGAACAATGCGAAAATATGGCCCTGATGAGGGCAAATCCCAGGTCTAACCTAGACATAACTTGCGTTATCCTCTAAAATATTCATCGAAACAAGGTTTAATTGAATGTTTCAGTGTGATACCACATTACTACGTGATCCAATCCAGAAAAAGTCCAGGTTCTAGCCATCAAGTATGTGAAATATGCGAAGGTATGAGCCCGCTGAGGGCAAATCCTAGACCTAACCCTGACCTAACATGCGTTATCCTCTAAAATATTTATCAAGACCAGATTTAATTGAATGTTTCAGTGTGGTACCACATTACTACGTGATCCAGACCAGAAAAAACCCAGAATCTGTTCAACAAGTATGTGAAAAACGCGAAACTATGAGCCTGATGAGGGCAAACCCCAGACCTATCCCTGACATAACTTGCGTTATCCTCTAAAATATTGATCGAAACCTGGTTTAATGGACTGTTTCAGTGTGGTATCGCATTGGTACGTGATCCAAACCAGAAAAAGCCCAGAATCTCGCCATCAACTATGAGAAATATGCGAAAGTACGAGCCTGATGAGAGCAAATCCCAGACCTAACCAAGACTTAACATGCGTTATTCTGTAAAATATTGATCGAAACCAGGTTTAGTGGACTGTTTGAGTGTGGTACCACATTACTACGTGGTCCAGACCAGAAAAAACCCAGAATCTGTTCAACAAGTATGTGAAAAACGCGAAACTATGAGCCTGATGAGGGCAAATCCCAGACCTATCCCAGACATAACTTGCGTTATCCTATAAGATATTGATAAAAACCAGGTTTAATGGACTGTTTCAGTGTGGTATCACATTACTACGTGATCCAATCCAGAAAAAGCCCAGGATCTGGCCATCAAGTATGAGAAATATGCGAAATTATGAGCCTGATTAGGGCAAATCCTAGACCTAACCCAGACCTAACATGCGTTATCCTCTAAAATATTCATCGGAACCAGGTTTAATGGACTTTCTCAGTGTGGTACCACATTACTACGTGATCCAAACCAGAAAAAACCCAGGATCCGTTCAACAAGTATGTGGAGAATGCGAAAGTATGTGTCTGATAAGGGCAAATCCCAGGCCTAACCCAGACCTAACATGCGTTATCCTCTAAACTATTGATCGAAACTAGGTTTAATGGACTGCTTCAGTGTGGTACCACATTACTACGTGATCCAAACCAGAAAAAGCCAGGGGTCTGTTCAACAAGTATGTGAAAAATGCGAAAATATGACCCTGATGAGGGCAAATCCCAGACCTATCCCAGACCTAACATGCGTTATCCTCTAAAATATTGATCGAAACCAGGTTTAATCGACGGTTTCAGAGTGGTACCACATTACTACGTGATCCAAACCAGAAAAAGCCCAGAATCTGGCCATCAACTATGAGAAATATGCGAAAGTACGAGCCTGATGAGAGCAAATCCCAGACCTAACCAAGACTTAACATGCGTTATTCTGTAAAATATTGATCGAAACCAGGTTTAGTGGACTGTTTGAGTGTGGTACCACATTACTACGTGATCCAGACCAGAAAAAACCCAGCATCTGTTCAACAAGTATGTGAAAAACGCGAAACTATGAGCCTGATGCGGGCAAATCCCAGACCTATCCCAGACATAACTTGCGTTATCCTCTAAAATATTCATCGAAACTAGGTTTAATGGACTGTTTCAGTGTGGTACCACATTACTACGTGATCCAAACCAGAAAAACCGAGGATCTGTTCAAAAAGTATGTTAAAAATGCGAAAGTATGACCCTGATGAGGACAAATCCCAGACCTATCCCAGACCTAACATGCGTTGACCTCTAAAATATTGATCGAAACCCGATTGAATGGACTGTTTCAGTGTGGTATCACATTACTACGTGATCGAAACCAGAAGAAGCCAGGGACCTGTTCAACAAGTATGTGAACAGTGCGAAAATATGGCCCTGATGAGGGCAAATCCCAGGTCTGACCTAGACATAACATGCGTTATCCTCTAAAATATTCATCGAAACTAGGATTAATAGAATGTTCCAGTGTGGTACCACATTACTACGTGTTGCAAACCTGAAAAGACCGAGGATCTGTTCAACAAGTATGTGGAGAATGCGAAAGTATGTGTCTGATGAGGGCCAATCCCTGGCCTGACTTAGACATAACATGCGTTATCCTCTAAAATATTCATCGAAACTAGGTTTAATTGAATGTTTCAGTGTGATACCACATTACTACGTCATCCAATCCAGAAAACGCCCAGGATCTAGCCATGAAGTATGAGAAATATGCGAAATTATGAGCCTGATTAGGGCAAATCCTAGACCTAACCCAGACCTCACATGCGTCATCCTCTAAAATATTTATCAAGACCTGGTTTAATCGACTGTTCAAGTGTGGTACCACATTACTACGTGATCCAAACCAGAAAAAACCCAGGATCTGTTCAACAAGTATGTGGAGAATGCGAAAGTATGTGTCTGATGAGGGCAAATCCCTGGCCTAACCTAGACATAACATGCGTTATCCTCTAAACTATTGATCGAAACTAGGTTTAATGGACTGTTTCAGTGTGGTACCACATTACTACGGGATCCAAACCAGAAAAAGGCCAGCATCTGTTCAACAAGTATGTGAAGAATGCGAAAGTATGAGCCTGACGAGGGCAAATCCCAGACCTATCCCAGACATAACTTGCGTTCTCCTCTAAGATATTGATCGAAACTAGGTTTAATGGACTGTTTGAGTGTGGTACCACATTACTACGTGATCCAGACCAGAAAAAACCCAGGATCTGTTCAACAAGTATGTGGAGAATGCGAAAGTATGTGTCTGATGAGGGCAAATCCCTGGCCTAACCCAGACCTAACATGCGTTATCCTCTAAACTATTGATCGAAACTAGGTTTAATGGACTGTTTCAGTGTGATACCACATTACTACGTGATCCAATCCAGA